>NW_024412376.1:91241357-91260946 GCF_014898765.1 Herpailurus yagouaroundi | reverse complement strand
ATACATACATACATACATACATACATACATACATACATACATACATACGTATCTATAAATATTAAAAATATTTACTTCCTCCATATGAATTATTAATGAATATTTTAAAATATCTTCATTTTTAGTTACCATCATAGATATCACATTATTAGGATAATCTATTTTTAGGAGATTTTATTTTTTTCACTTATATATTAACATATCCATGATTTATTATCTCCTATACCAGAAGATATAAAGACACAAGTAACTTGCTCTTTGGGTGCAATGTTAGAGACTGTTACCTAGTCTTGGTGAATGGTTTTTAGCATCCAGAAAGGAAATCCTACAGTATATCTTTTAATTTTCTTCTCAAATGTTTGTCTTCTTTTACAAGTAGAAAATATTCAAGCTATCTGTGTATTGGATCATTTTTTAATAATCCATAACTTTGGGAAGCTAAATTTTACTACTCTTACAAAAATCAAGACTAGTGACTGTTTTCTTGCTTCATGAACTGAATATAATTGCAATATATATTCACTAAACCACAGGATGCACACTTTGGCCACAGCCAAAGCATAATTAGATTTCTCAGAGATACCTCCTAGTGTTTAAGAAAAATAGCACTATATCACAGTGCTACAAAACTATATATAAATGGTGTGACTTTTTTTTTGAGAAATATGATTGATAACACATTGCATGCTGTTTGCTCCCGTAGTATTAATGAAACTTGAGTGCCTTTAGACAAGTCATAAACAACGTGTTTCTTACCTTAAACAATGACAAGCTAATAACATTAGTATCTTTTTTCCACTTGGTGGTTACTTAACTTCCTAATTCTGTTATTCATATAGTACAGAGAGGAGTATAAAGAAGAGTACCTAGGTGGGTGGAAGTGAGGATTAAGCATAATAATAAATTTGGCCAGTACATTATAGGTCTCTTGATATAATTTTTTTTCAAACTTTAAGAATCTAACTGTTCATTCTTCTGCATATAAATACAGTTTTATTGGCAAAGTGAAACATAAGCATAACTAAAATCCATTGTGTTTACTCTGAAAAATGTTGTGAGAATCCTTTGTACACACAAACTCTGTAGTTTCATGTACCATGGGGAACATTCACATTAAATCTGTACCCTTTACAATGTCTCTGGATCACTTTTCAATTATTCACATTTTTTGTGTTCCCCCCCAAATGCACAAAAAGCAGAACTATAGTAATACAAAATAAATCCTTTCAAAAATGTTGACTTTTAAATGTCATCTAATATATGTCATCTAATATATGGTTGAGATTCTGCTGTGCTTCTAGCCATCAATATTTTACAACTGCATGATTGAGGATTGGAAATTGGTGCTACTTTTTATAGTACTACATTAAATATCAATTAATTAAAGCAATTTTAAGGGAAATTATTTCTCAGTTATAGTCAGTGGGACAACTAGAAAAAGCCTAATTGAGCTCATCACTTTGAAGGGCACTGGAATTTATGTGAAAGAAAAAAAATATTATCTCTATTTTGTAATAATTTGGAGTAACATTTTTATGCATTTATCCAATAAGGATTCACTGAGTTTTACAGGCCAAATACTTCTCACCTACAAAGGGCTAGGTGAAAAATAGAGACATTTCCCTGCTTTTGCAAAATTTATATTCCAATGTTCTTATATTCATCAAAAAACTTATTTTGTAATGCTCTTATATTCCTGGAACAGTCCACTACAGAATTGATTACTTGGTTACAACTGGACAGAATGTAGGAAGGAAAAGTACAAGGTGTCATGAGCTCCTATAATCTTGGTACTAGGCCTAGACTTGGTCCTGGGAGGTGTCCTTGTGGGGGTGGTGTGGGAGCGGAAATCTGGAGACTGAGGAGATGGCATCTAGGAATATAGTGGAGGAAGAGGGTCCCAGTGAGAGGGAGTAGAATGTAAGAACATCCTAAAATGGGGAGGAACATATGCTTCAGGAAATAAGAGACCATTGTGACAGGGGCTCTGAAAACAAGCACTAATGACCTGGGACGTGAGGCTGGAGAGAGGAGTAGGTCTCTAAATATGTCCTAATCTAGTCATAAGAGTAAATTTAAGGTGAATTTTGTTGTATGTGTGGAGCTTATTATACTTTAGGTCATTGTTTGATACCAGCATGTAACAGTAAATTATAACACCTATTGTTGCCTGAGATCTTCTTGATTAAATCACAGGAAATTTTCACTTTAGTGAAAGACAAATTGCTGCCTCATTATACATTTAAAAAAATTCTTAATGAGCAGTTTTTACATAGAGCATATCATTCATTTGTATAAGTCACTTATGTATTTGAAATGAGTTCACATCAATTGGTGGATGACACATCAGAAATTTAGAACTCTCTCACATCATTCCAAGTTCTTAAATTACATTACAATATAAAGTGTTCTTTCAATTCCACGTATCACCTGACACTCATCAAAATACATGCACTCTTAATCCTCATCACCTATTTCACCCATCCTCCCACCAACCTTCCCTCTGTAACCATCAGTTTTCCGTAGTTAAGAGTCTGTTTCTTGGTTTGTCGGTTTTTTTCTCTTCCTCTTTGCTTGTTTGTTTTTTTCTTAAATTCCATATGTGGGTGAAATCATATGGTATTTGTCTTTCTCTGACTGGCCTATTTCGCTTACTACTATGCTCTTTAGATATATCCATGTCGTTGCAAATGGCAAGATTTCATTCTTTTTATGGCTAATTAATATTCCATCGCATATTTGCGTGTGTGGGAGGATGGGTGTGTAAATACACACACACACACACACGACATCTTCTTTATTTATTGATGAACTTTTGAGTTGCTTCTATATCTTGGCTGTTGTAAATAATGCTGCAGTAAACATAGGGGTGCATGTATCCCTTTGAACTAGTCATATATTTTGGTAAATACCCAGGAGGGCATTTACTGGATCATAGAGTAGTTCTTTCTTTAATTTTTTGAGGAACCTCCATACTGTCTTCCACAGTAGATGCACCAGTTTGCATCCCCACCAACAGTGCATGAGGGTTCCTATTTCTCCACATCATTGCCAACACTTGTTGTTTCTTGTATTTTTTTAAATTAGCCATGGAATCTACTTTTGCTTTTATTTATTTTTTTATGTTTATTCATTTTTCATAGAGACAGAATGTGAGCGGGGGAGGGTCAAAGGGAGAGGGAGACACAGAATCTGAGGTAGGCTCCAGGCTCTGAGCTGTCAGCACAGAACCCGATGTGGGGCTTGAACCCATGAACTGTGGCATCATGACCTGAGCCAAAGTCGGACATTAAACTGACTGAGCCACCCTGGATTCCACCATGGAATCTACTTTTAAAAGTAAGATCTTGTGAGAGAATAGTAGGGTTTGATGATTAAGAGGTTTTCTCTTCCTTCCACTAAATTCAAACTGCAATATTGGTGTTCTCTGAATACATTAGATAGTATAGAGGTTGCAACTCAGAGAAAAACATCAGAGAACTCAGTCACTTACATTAGTGAAAAAGAAAAGATATGTGTGTGTGGTGTGGCTCTAAAATAAAGGATCTAATTGTGTCACTTTTGGCATCTATGCCACCTATTAACAGTTTTATCTTATGTGTGGCATAACAAAAACATGTAAAGTACAACAATATGTAAAGTTTACATATTAATAGGAAATACAAGTTTATTTCTCACTATCTGTGCTGGCTTGTTATGATAATCTGCTAACTCGTCATCCTATTTCCTATATTTTCTCCCTCTTATCTAAATTAGATATATTGTTATTTTTAAATTGCAGATGTGTTAGGCAAGATGTGTGCCTAAAATCCTTCAATAACTATCTTCTGCTTTATATATTAGGCATGAATATATCTTCATGTCTTTAACCTGTCTTTAAGCTTATTTTCCACACTCCCTGCATCCAACACAAACCTCCTATAGTCTGTATATATTCTTTGTTTTCTTACCTTCAGGCTTATCATCACATTACTCTTCCAGGTTGTTATTTTCTCTTCCTTCTGTTTACTCTATCACTTCAATTCTGACTACTCTTTAAAGCCAAGTTCAGATGACTTAAACTCCCTGAGCCCTTCCCTAATCCTGTCTTCTCTTCATCAAAGAATTCTCTGATACAGTAACAATGCTTTTTTTTAATAACACTTGTCACATTTTCCATTGAAGTATTTATGTCTATCTGCTAGATTATAAGGAACTTGAAGTGAGGATTATATCTGAGTCATTTAGTTCATGCCTTGCATAGTAAATATACCAAGAATGAATAAATAAATATGTGAAGTGAAAAAATATATTACTTTCATATGCATCCAGAGAATGTAGGCTTCATCCACATACACAAGTCAGGTTGAGTATTTAGCTGACTTGAAGAAGAAATGTCTTATTATAAAGAAAAGTATAATGTTGTATGCATTTACTTTTTCACTCATTTAAAATTTTTTTCTACAGTAATTTATTGAACATCTGCTTTGGGATAGGAGTATTACACAAGTTGTTTGCAAATTCAAGGTTGATGTGAATCTGTAACTGAACTTTTCAAGAAATGTGACATTTCTTTC
The DNA here is from genome assembly GCF_014898765.1 of Herpailurus yagouaroundi. NCBI lineage: Eukaryota > Metazoa > Chordata > Mammalia > Carnivora > Felidae > Herpailurus > Herpailurus yagouaroundi. The sequence goes on along the minus strand of NW_024412376.1, from coordinate 91,256,390 downwards.
TGACAGAGGTATAAGATTATAGAATGAGAGAATATAAAAGAAAGCATATGCAAAATTTATTTGGGATGGGCCTATATTAGTCTGTATATAGGAGTTTGTGTTGAACTTTTGCCCCCTCCCCATAAAGAAATTTATCTACTACACATTTTTATTCCTTTGAAATAAAAATAATGTTGCTGTCATTTTAATATTATTTTTGTAATGCATAGAATAAATTAAGCTATTTTCACTATGAGCTGATGACATAGAGGGAAGTGATGAAATAAGGCATGAGCTCTGTGGTTAGAAATAGCTTGAAGGAGGGTACGTGGGTGGCTTAGTTGGTTAAGCTTTGGACTCTTGATTTCAGCTCAGGTCATGATATCAGGATTTGTGAGGCCGGGCTCTATGCTGAGAGTATAGAGCCTGGTTGGTATATTTTCTCTCCCTCTCTCTTTGCCCTCCCCCACTCACACACACACTCTCTCCCTCTCTCAAAATAAATAAATAAACTTTTTTAAAAAAGAAATAGCATGAAAGACTTTACTTTGAACACAATTGGAATATATCAACTATGTGAAAAAGTTCTGGCTAAAAATGGGCATATCTCTTCATTTCAGTGTGAGAGTGAAATGTTTGTACCTTTAGATTTTTGTTCATTTTATTCCCAAAATAAATTCTCATGGAAGCAAAAGTTTGCAAAACTATTAATCTCTATGATACGTGTGGTAACAACAGATGAACCAGTGAATCAGATGGCCCAATTTCTACTCCTGGGTCAGTCACTGAGTTAAATCTGTGACCTTGGTCAATTCATCTAAATACTCTCTACCTCAAAAGCCTTATCTGCAGAATTTGGGGATTAGTCTTCAATAGTTTTTTGTTTTTTTTTTTTAATTTCTTTGAGGAGTCACAGTGGTTCACAGAGTCCATTTAGGAACTGCCTGGCAAGAAGGAGAGGCCCAGTGTGCTGTGTACCACCACTTTTAGTATTTGTTTTTGTCTTCTGTTTTATTATGTTATTAAAATTCCTTTTACAGTAGATTCCTTGGATTGAATCATTTCTGCATTTCATGCATCAGTAACTTCAGTTGATTTTTACTTCTCTGTGGAGCATGGATAGTTTAAGGTCAATATAATTATCATTTAGTTCATTTTCTTCACTTATCAAACATGTATTGAGAAATTTTCTGCATGTCTGGGTCTGTGCCTAGCATTGTGGAAAGTCAGAGGCCACAGAGTTCAGAATCTATTGGAGAAGATAGTCACATAAATATCTAAGGAAAAAATCCATGTTATAGGTGTTATTCCATAAATGTGAATAAAGTGCCTTTGAAGGATATAGGCAGAAACTATATACTTCCTGTGTTTCATGCATCTGGCAGCTAGAGAACCATGATAGCAGCCTGATGCAAGTTTGTTTTAATACCAGTGATTTCATCTTTTGTTTTAGAACTGAAGCACTTTTTATTTCAGGAACATTAATTTTAAAGCAGATGCCTGAAGAAATATATTTGAAAAATTTTTTATTTTTAAAGTCATCATTTATTCACATATTATTTTATTACAATATGCCACATTTCTACCTTTATAAGAAAAGAGTTAAAGCGTATAAAAAGTCCGTAGATTGTAAGAAGTATAGAGATCATTGTGACACAAGTATAAAAATGGAAATGTTTATAATTGTTATAAGTAATTTCGTATACAAATATGTCAGAGTCCAAGTGAAATATCCATGGGAAATGAGCACTTTAAAGTATTGTATGTTAGTATAACTTAATTATTATAGTACAAAATGTTAATATTTTTAAAAGTTTATTTAGAGAGTGAGAGAGAGTGTGTGAGTGGGGGATGCACAGAGAGAGTGAGAGAGAGAGAGAGAATGAATATCCCAGGCAAGCTCTGTACCATCGGCACAGAGCCCAACATGGGTTTGATCTTACATACTGTGATATCATGAGCTGGGCCAAAATCAAGAGTCAGATGCTTAACCCACTGAGCCACCAGGCACCCCCAAAATGTTGATGTTTAAAGCATGCTTAAACACTGCTTACAATTTACCTTTAGTATTTACTGAAAGACTCTCAAAGTAATATGTACTACTTCATGAAAAAAGAAATATAAAAATCTCATTATTCTGCTTTCTAGAATTTTAAGTTTTTGTTGATTACCCATGTATATTATTTATATTATCTTTTTCTCCCTCCTATTCTTTCTTCTTTGAACATCATTATGCTTTGTCCTGCCCAAAATGTGAATATATGCACCTTACCTACCCCAGATTTTAGTCTGTATTCATTGAAATGTATATTTGCTTGTGATGGTTAATTTTATGTGTCACTGTTAGTAGGTTATGATACTCAGATACTTAGTCAAACATGATGTTTCTATGAACGCAGGTTAGAATTATTTATTTATTTATTTTGAGATAAATTTATTATGAGAGAAGTGGGGAGAGGCAGAGAGAGAGAGGGAGAGAGAGAGAATCTCAAGTAGGCTCTGCACTGTCAGCACAGAGCCCGTTGTGGGGCTAGAACTCATGAACTATGAGATCATGACCTGAGCCCAAACCAAGAGTCAGGCACTTAACTGACTGAACCACCCAGGTACCCCTGTGAAAGCAGTTTTTAGATGAGGTTAACATTTAAATCAGTAAACTTTGAGTAAAACAGATTATCCTCCATATCATGGGTGAGCCCCATCCAATCAGCAGAAGGGCTTACTAGGAAAAGAATGATTTTCAGTGAAGTAGAGGGAATTCTGCCAATATATCACCTTTGGACTCAAATTGCAACTCTTCCATTCATTTTCAGCTTTTTGGCCTATCTTGTAGAGTTTGGACTTGCTAAGCTTCTATAATTGAGTGAGCCAATTCTATAAAAGTCGGTCAGTCAATCTCTCTCTCTCTCTGTCCATATCCTGTATGTGTGTTGATGTATTACCTACTATATATATATTTCCTGTCAGTGCTGTTTCTCTGGAGGACCCTAAATAATACCTGCTTTGAGGCATAGAATGTACTGATCATGTTACAGTAGTTTGAACCAAAATAATTGGCCTAAGCCAGAAAATCACTCCTTTGATAAGTGATGTGCCATAGTGATAACAGATATTGAAAAGGCAAATATGGTATGGTTAAGATAATAAAGTGAGCAGATATTCTTCCAGAGGACAGAATCAATCGGTGGTGTGAATATGTAGATCAGTTAGGTACTCAGTTTTATTTACAGAGGGACATCAGTGAACCCCATAATGCTGCAGTTCTTAAGCAAAACTATCCTGCTTTTCCTTATTTCCCTCTTTCTGAATATCATGGAGACAGACCTGGGTATTGTACAAAAGTTCCTGACCTGTAGGACGGGGATAAAATTGGAGAACTACTGACATATCCATCTGCAATGGACAGGAAGTAACTTCAGTGATATATTTAATTAATGCTTATGATTGTTATTTATGACCATTAATAGGTTCTTTAGTTCACAAATCATTTTACAAAAATTGTGGCTGTTTTTCCTTTTTTTTGTCTTGTTTTGACTTTTAGTGGAAATATAAGAGGCTTTTGAACTCCTAGAATAAGCAGGGCTTATTTGAAATTCTGGACTCTTTGAATCTGAAATATATTTCCTGAAAGGTTTTCTAAATTTAGTGAAATTGGACACTAACTTAATTGTAGTTTTCTTTTGAAAAAAACAAAAAACAAAAAAAAATATGATACTAAAAAAAGGAGAGAGAATAAACTAGGAAAAAAGTGCACATCAGGCAGCTGGGTTTTTTTTTTTTTCAGTTATCAACATTTTAATATATTAGATCTCTTTAAAAAAGCATAGTTACGTGAAGATACGTTTGAAGCTCAATATAGACACCACCTCGAACCATTTATCTCATATTTCTTATTCCTATTTTACCATATATGTATTCATCATAAATATTCATCTATCATTTCACTAACATTTTTATATGTGTAATATATATTATATAATATTTATGTAACTTTTTTCAATTAATACTTGTTGATGTTTGCCATAATTGTGTGCATATGTCTGGTTTGTGCACTTTCATTGCAATAGTGTATTGCACTATTTCACTTTGCACATATACCACAAGGATTTTCAATATTGTGAATGTAAATTTTGTTCATTTGTAATTTGTTCTAATACAAACAATTTACACGGTTCTACTGAACATTCTTTGTGAATATCTTTGTAAAAATAATATTCTGGTGAGTATTATTTACATATTTCATTCAGTACTGAGATTTTTAAAAAAGTTCATCAGTTTTCAAGTTTGTAAAACATGATTCAGTCCTGTAAAATATTTTCTAGAGGTGCCTGGGTGCCTCAGTTGGTTAAGCTTTCAACTCTTGATTTTGGCTCAGGTCATGGTCTCACGGTTTGTGAGATCAAGCCTGGTGTTGGGCTCTGTGGTGACAGTGCAGAGTCTGCTTGGGATTCTCTCTCCCTCTCTTTCCACCCCTTCCTCGCTCATGCTCCCTCTCAAAATAAATAAGTAAATCCATGTTAAAGAATAAAATATTTAGAAAATATTTAAAATTACATAACAAGTTTTGAGACCTACACTAGTTTTTCCACCTAATTATATATATTTACATACAAAGCACTACTATATTAAGTATCCATCATGTTAGTTCATGTGTTTGTAACATGTAGTGAAGGTAGAAGGTTTTAAAGTAAAACATTTAATCAAGTATATTTGTCATCTCTTCTAGGTGAAAACTATAAGAAATTTAAAATGAGAAATGATCCCATATACCCTCCGTGTCTTTTTCATAAGAAGTCAAATACTTGTTCAGTATAGAGGACCATATAACTACTTCCCATAAAATTACAGTTTCCGAGTGTATATTGGTCATAACATAGATCTTATTTCCTAAAGAAAGCCATTAACCCTAAACGTATTTTTATTTCCTTCCTTATCTCTGACACACACTTTCTGTAGGAAGCTTTTAAAGTTATTTTTGTTTTTCTTACTGATATATTTAAAATTAAATCCAATTTAATCAAACTCCAGCTAAGTGTTAGTCTCTTCTCTAGTTGCTTTTACATATGGTATCTGATTGTATCTAATTTTTAATACTAAGGACATTATGAAATGATTATGTGTAGTGGCTTCTTTGTTTTATTTTCTTTTGAGTGTTGCTTAAATTTGGCACATGGTCACAGTGTAGATCGGTAGTTAATTTTCATTTCTTCTTTTTCGGTATGTTAGAGCAGATTTGACACAGTGATTATTTTCCAAGGGGAGCACACTTTTAAGCTAAATTATCAGGAATGTGTAGGTATTATTCCCAAGGAAGATGTTCATCAGCTTCAAAGTATGTTTTTTTAACCATACCATTGAGATTTTATGTTGCATCCTCTCCAGCTGAAATTGTTGTCTATGGTGATAATCTCTGCATAGATAGAATGCTCTGTATTTGTGACATTGCAAAATATTGAAAATTTTTATGTATTCAAATAGTAATAAGCATTGCTCCAGAACCTAGTACTTTATGAACACATAATTCCTTTAGGGATCCCGGCCAGGGGTTTGAAAATGGAAAGCAAACGAATTTTTGTTTTTCCTCTGTGAAGTTCAGTAAAATAGCAATATACAGTACAACCCACAATACTCACATCACTAAATTAAAGTGTGCTTATGGTTAATGTCAAAAACTTCAGTCATCTACCCATCACAGTCTGACAAGGAGAACGCTTTACCTTTATTTGTACTGTACTCAAGCAGGATCCTTGCATGTTCTTACCACAGTTTGCTACTCAGGATAGCTATAGCTAGAGAAGGTCAACTTTGTTTCACTCTGTCATTATTTAAAAATAAATTAAGAACCATCTTCCTGTGGCTGTTGATTTTTTTCTAACAGCCCTTAGCTGGAACCATATGTATATTTTGCTTAAAAATAAAGTTAAGGTTTTCAATTTGTAGTGAAGGTCACCAATCAACACCAAAATATTTTTGTTCTTGTTTTCTGAAAACTCAAGAAAGGTAATTGGTTAAGGATAAGGTAATGGCTTGCTAGCTAGGGAGATGATATTCTATAGTTCATAATTTAAGGCCTTCCCTAACCAAAATATATTTCTAAAATGGTTATTTTCTTGTAATTTGAGTTAAAGAATTAAATTATCTTGCTTAAAACAAGTGAGATATGTGAATGCTTCTCCATTGAACACTCTTAAGTCACTCTCAGTGTTTCACTCAGGGTCTTACAGACGAAAGATAAAGCCAGTGAGACTTACTGAGTAGATGCATATGGCTGCTCAAGTCTATTGTGATGTCTGACAAAGCTCTTATTTCTATTGAGAGCCATAAAGACCGAAAGAAATAGATACATCTTTATTATAAGGGACATAGTTTTCTCTGGTTCACCGTTGGACAGATTTAAATTTAAATTTTCATGTAAATTCATGTTTATTTAAGAGATAGAAGTAAATTTATAGCATTAGAAAAGTGGGGCGCCTGGGTGGCGCAGTCGGTTAAGCGTCCGACTTCAGCCAGGTCACGATCTCGCAGTCCGTGAGTTCGAGCCCCGCGTCGGGCTCTGGGCTGATGGCTCAGAGCCTGGAGCCTGTTTCCGATTCTGTGTCTCCCTCTCTCTCTGCCCCTCACCCGTTCATGCTCTGTCTCTCTCTGTCCCAAAAATAAATAAACGTTGAAAAAAAAATTAAAAAAAAAAAAAAAGAAAAGAAACCATATCATATGTTGTTTATAAAAATTGTTCTGTTTATAATATGTCCATCAGTTTTTCAAGGCTATTAAGTGATTCTTTATTGCATATGCCTTTACACTGAAAATAAAACAGTGATTCTAAAATATAGTAACTAGTTACTGTAAAGTTTCCATTTAAAACTGATATTTCATTTTCCTAATTCTGTTTCATAATTCAAGGTCAAAAACATGATCTGGATGATGCAAATTATCCTCTCAAACCAAGGTTTTTGCCCTCAAAACTTGAGTTAGAATTTTCTTTAAGATATGTTGCTTGTATAATCATTTGTATTTTTTTCTGTGTCATTAAATTGTTAACTCACTCTTCCTATAGAAGCCCTCACTTGGGGTATTGATGAATACTTACATACACACATAGATCAATCTCATTGAGTTCAAGTACAAAGAGTAAATTCTACCATCACAGAGTTTTGTCTGAAGTATTTGAACCACAGCATCTATGAGAATAATTTAACTTAATTAGGCCTTGTTTTTAATCATATATATCTTTTGGAAAACAAAAAACTCCACTTTGTGCTAAGTTTAACAACAATGAGTCTCAACTCTGAGATAACAGTGAAATCAAGGGACTTAGATCAATCTGTATTAAAACCTGAGGTATCAAATCTAGCTCAATGAAATTGTCAAAAATGACTTAAGAACTTCGTATTAAAAAGTTAGGGATGCTATGGGGCGCCTGGGTGGTGCAGTCGGCTAAGCGTCCGACTTCAGCCAGGTCACGATCTCGCGGTCCGTGAGTTCGAGCCCCGCGTCGGGCTCTGGGCTGATGGCTCAGAGCCTGGAGCCTGTTTCCGATTCTGTGTCTCCCTCTCACTCTGCCCCTCCCCCGTTCATGCTCTGTCTCTCTCTGTCCCAAAAATAAATAAACGTTGGAAAAAAAAAATTAAAAAAAAAAAAGTTAGGTATGCTAGGATTTAAGCCTCCTATTGGTAATTTTAAGAGGAAGTTAAGTCTTTCTTGTCTACCTTTCTTCCATGGTGAGAAGTGGGATACTAGACATTAGATTCATTGAGGTCTAAGGATTCTGATGGTCCCAATTTCCATCTTAGAGTCTTATCTTACCACCTCTTTTTTTTCTTCTTTTTTTCCTTTCCTTTTTTTTTTTTTAACCCAATTGCTACTTTCTTCAGCTTCTCTACTATTTAAATACTGCCCCCCCCCCCACATTTATATGATAAGTCATTTTCAGGGACCATTCCCCACACCATTCTCAAACATTCATAAAATATCCTTTCTTAAATTGTAGAGCATATTATCTTCTCTCTTCTCCAGAATTCCTTCCTATCCTGTCATATAATCTATAATCTGTCCTGATGAAATTAAGAATTAGTACTATTTGGGGCCCCTGGGTGGCTCAGTCAGTTAATTGTCCACCTCTTGATTTCAACTCAGGTCATGATCTCACAGTTCCTGAGTTTTGAGTCCCATGTCAGTCTCTGCACTGACAGCATGGAGCTTGCTTGGGATTCTCTCTTTTCCTCTCTATCTGCCTCTGTCTCTGTCTCTCAAAAAAAAAAAAAATAAATAAAATAAATGAACTTAAAAAAATTTAATATTAAAAAAAAAGAATAGGGCTGTCATAGCAAGAACCAGAGGAATGAGAAAGAGTGGAAATAGCATAACTCTGGTTGAAACTGTTTTAATTGTGACCTTTCTGTTAGCAACAACTTACTCTCACTGTACTCTAAGGATTTTTTACTACATTCAAACAGAGGCTTCAGATCATCTCAGTTAAGAGAAAGAAAGACTGTTCTCTTTAATGTTAGACATAAAGCTGCAGCCCTTCACACCAGAAAGCTTTTAGTAGATATATTAACATTTTGCTCTATGCTCTTTAGCACTGTTTAGATGAATTAAGACAATATTTTTAACTATTTTCCTCTGATGACAAAACAATATAATGCCTACTAATACCGTCACTGTATATGAATTTCAAGAGTGTCAGAACACCTCAAAAAAAGGTGATGTGTAAATCCAATATATCGTATTCAGTTCAACTACCATTTGATAGTGTGTGTAAGGCTCCAAGGAATCAAAAATGAGAAAGACAAGTTGAGTGATCTCAAGGAGCTTACAATCTTGTAGAAGTGCTATAAATATAAACACATAAATAGTAAAAAGTATTTATTTAAAAATAGGGCTATCTATAAAACATAGCAGTTTTACAGAAAAGTGCCTAAATCTCAAAGGAAGCTAAGGCAACTACTTCCTAGAAGTAAGCTCTCATGGACAGAATTTTGAAAGATAAGTGGGAATATTTGTCAAAAAAGGAGTAGAGAGGGAAGTGAAGGAAATTTTAGGCAGAGAGAACACATACAAATCAAGAAGACATTACTGAATATTGTAATTCATTAAGGAGTGTTTTGAAATAGGATTACATATATGCCAAAACAGGAAAATACCATACTCCTGTCATAAGGTATCATTTCACCAGATTGCTTAATTTGTCTGCTCATTGGTATTATGGAACTTATTTACAAAATTATTTACATAGAGTTATAATTTACCAGCAGCAAATAAAAAACTCCTAGAGATGTGAATGATGAGGTGCTTTTCTTTGCCGGTTCATCAAAATCTTCATTGAGGAAAAGCTTACATTCCTCTAATTGGATTTTTCCTTTTAAAAGTATCTAAGTGTTTATTTGCAGTTCACAAAGCATCATAATCTTGTTTGTTTGAAAATCTTACTTGACATTCTTTCTGTTTATTCTTGGTATTAAATTAGGTGCCAATAGAATAAATAATGAGATTGTGAGATGTTAATACCGTTGTCACTTCAGTTTTCTACCCGTTTCCACTAATGTGAAACACATCTAACACATTTGCATAAATCCTGACTTATAAATGTGGTAATACACAACCAAAGTTGCAAATTGCATTAATTTACCTCTATTGGCAATAGACAATATAGACAAAAGATAGATCTGTCTAGGCAGAGGTTGATACCCTCACAAAATCCTTTTGTATTATATTTATGTAGATTTTCATTGCTTTTCAGAACTTTTGCATTGATTTAAACTTTTTAAAAATTAGTCCTGCACTTTATTTTCATTAATTAATTTTTAGACTCTAGCTTCTATTAGTTTTTTCCTATATTTTACTCCTCCTTCCAACTCCCTTTTTAATGTTAAACTTATTTTTCTGTTAAACCAATTAGACTGTTTAGCTTTGAAAATTTATTCTACATTCTCTAAATTGTTACTATCTATGAAACTAGGCTTAAATTGGCCCATATATACTGATATTTTAGAAGTTCTTTAAGAGCTTAGTATGTCTGGGAAATGAGTGATGTAGAATAATCATTTTAAAGCTGCATGAATGCTGTGAAATGTAAACTTAGCTATTGAGTATATAAAAACCTGACTCAAAGAAGAACCAGATTATCAATAATATATGTATATTAGAGAGATTATAATGAATCTAGGCTATGTCAGCTATTATCTAGATGTTTGTTTATTTTGAAAGAGAGGGAGAGAGAGAGAGCAGGAGCAGGGGAGAGGCATAGAGAGAGGGAGAGAGAGTCCCAGGGCAGGCCCCGCGCCGTCAGCACAGAGCCTGACGCAGAGCTCTGTCTCAAGAGCTATGAGATCATGATCTGGGCTGAAATCAAGAGTTGGAGGTTTAACCAACTAAGCCACCCATGTGCCCCAGTCAGCTATTATCTAAACTAAGAAGGAGAAGTTAATTCATCTACCCAGCACAAATTGAAATATAATTATATACTATACGCATTTTTACCATGTTCTGCAGATACAAACAAAAATATTGTTATTTAAAATTTATTGAGTATCTATTATATAGCAGTTATTATGTTACAGGTTTTCATCATTGGGTTATATAAGTTTTCAGTAACCACCCTGAAAAGGTGCTATATTTAGCTTAAGTTTTTGGGTAAGGACATAAAACTTAGAGAAACAAAATGACTCTACCCAAGTCACTCAGCAAGTAAAAAGTGGCAGAACTGGGACCGGATCCTTGTTCTGGCAAAGCCCATGCCCACCATATAATATATTTTAGAAGCTCCACTTACCCCATATATTTGGTTATTAATTATTCAGGTATATTAACCAATCAGAAAAAAATTTCTAATCGAAGAGACTTATTCCTTTGAAAATATTTTCTTTAGTTTCCAGTTATTTTGTATTCTGGTTTTAAAAATAGTTATGGAAGACTGAAAGGCTTTTTTTTTGTTATAGCATCCACTTCCAGTATTGAGCAATCCAGCGAGAAGGGTTTAGACAATCTGATACAGCGGGTCAGGAGAAGAGTTCCAGGACAATGACACAAACAAATGAACAACAGAACTAAACAAAGGAAATAAAAAAAAAAAAACCACAGTAAAAATACAGATTTTTGTGGAGAATAACCCCAAATCCATCAGGTCAAGGTCCCATAATCTTTGTTTTTCTGAAAGATTAAAAATAATAGTTAATAGGAGATGTTTGGAGGTAATAAAGCAAACCTGAGGAACCTTAGTCACAGAGAAGAGTTCATTGCTTTCTGAATTATTTTCACAATAGTAAAGGCAAAAATTACTTTGATGAGATTAAAATTTGAAAATTCAGTTATATTGATAAATTAAGGAGACACTGAATTCCTTATAGTCCAGGAGATAACATTATATATACCAAAATATTTAGTTTGTAATATAATCCAAACCTACTGAAAGTACAGATAACGTCATAGATATATTAAAATTTTGCTTCGAAAGTATTTATAAAAGCAGGTGTCGAATATTTCAACCCAAATAGGAGAATAGAAAAAGATGCATTCTCATTGGTACTTCTAAAGGCTGTAAGTATTCTAAGCTATAATTGGATGTGGAACTCGAGTTTAAGAGACAATTTTCCCTGTATAGTAAATTTCTCTCTTCTTTGGCAGCTAAAAAATGAAAATTCCCAAGCAAAACTTCTAAAAAGATAGGGAGAGGGAAGCAAATGGTTTTCACCTTAACCCTCAATAGAAAAATAACTCCTCAAATGTGGCCCAAGAGTAATTCAATATTTTGATTGAAAAAATAATACCAATTTGATTTAACAAATAAATACCAGTAATTACACTTTAAAATAATGCAGCCTTTATTCGTTTCTGAAGAAGAGAGATGCAAATTTATTTCAGGACTGTTAAGGCAAACCCTCATCCTTCTTTAGTAGGGAGTATTCTTTATGCAATCTTTCTAAGTGTAAAGAATTGCTTGGAATTCTTAGAGGTTTGGCACAGCCTAACCAAGGAATAAAATCTTTCCTCAAACTGAAATGTATTAGAAACAGTAAAAGGGGATTTAAGCAAAAATTAGCTAAAATAGTTCAGAATTACATCTATATTGTAAGTCCAAGGGTATGAAACTACTAGTGCTTCATGGGTGAGCAGAATTTGAGTTTATTGTATGTTAGCTGTGACTTATAGTATATAAACATTATCTCCTAAAGCAACAAATGAGAATGATTGATATGATTTTTCAAATTTTACAGATTTAAAATAGTGGTCTGAAACAGGCCTTAGAGATTATTTAAACAGTGGTGTTCACTCCATCACTGGAATACTGTTCAATTTTGAGAAACATCTACTTTAATTTTGCTAATATTCTCCATGTACAGTATTCGTGGGAGCATCTTTTGGTAGATGTGTAGTATATTGTTAAAATTGGATGCAAATCCTTAAAGTAGATAGCAAAATACAGTGGTAAGATCAAGCCACTGTCAAAGAAAGTTATGTTTTCTGAAAAATAGGAGAACTTTACCGTTTGCGCATGTAACAGAACAGTATAAGGGGGAAGTGACACAGTAGAAAGGCAAAGAAATGGCATGTTAAGTGTGGATTATTTAAAAATTACTATGTGATATTGGAATAAGGTAAGGGTTGTGTTTTATTTATTGTTGATCTACAAAGAATTTTGTTGGTGATTCTTTAGTTCCTTCAATTGCCCAGTCCTAAAAAGTAATATTTCAAAATGTTCCATCAATCCAGACAACATTGAGGACCAGTGGTGTTTTACAGCCCTTTTACTTTGTAGGTCAGTAAACTGAAGGCTTGAGTGGTTCAGTGATTTAACCATAGTCAGTGATCCAGTCATTACAAAACTGCAACTAGAACACATGTCTCCTAATGTTTTTCATGTTATACCTTCTTCCATGCTATGTTGCATAATCTGAAGATAGTTGTAAAATGTGTGGGTTTAAAAATTTTTTTTTACATTTATTTATTTTTGAGAGAGTGAGACGAGAGAGAGAGACACACAGAGAGAGAGCATGAAAGACCACACAAGCAGGGGAGGGACAGAGAATGGGAGACACAGAATCTGAAGCAGGGTCCAGGCTTCTATCTGTCAGCACAGAGCCCAACACAGGGCTCGAACTCACAAACCACGAGATCATGACCTGAGCCAAAGTTGGACACTTAACCGACTGAGCCATCCAGGCGCCCCAATTTATGTTTTTTTTTTTTTTAAACTCTAACGTAAGACTTTTGCAATAGTGGTAAATGAACAATAGAATCAATCAAAATAATTTACATATGCATTTTAAGAGCTTTATCTGGTATACATGACATAGAATAAACTATACATATTTAGATTGTACAATTTATACATTTGGCATGTATATGAAACATAACAATAGTCAAGATAATGATCATCCCCTTCCCACCAATTCTCATTTGCTTCTTTGTAATGCCTCATTCTCAAACTTCCTATTTGCAACTCTATCCCCAGGCAAATGTTGATTATCCTTTCACTATATTAGTTTGTGTTTTATATGTACATTTGTATTTATATTTTCTATATTTATTTTATAGATATATTTTCTGTATTTATTTTATAGATATATTTTCTGTATTTATTTTATAGATATATTTTCTGTATTTATTTATACATATATTTTCTGTATTTATTTTATAGATATATTTTCTGTATTTATTTTATAGATATATTTTCTGTATTTATTTTATAGATATATTTTCTGTATATTTAGTTCCTTTTATTTTTTTTTTTTAAATTTTTTTAATGTTTATTTATTTTTGAGGCAGAGAGAGATACAGCATGAGCAGGGAAGGGGCAGAGAAAGAGGGAGACACAGAATGTGAAGCAGGCTCCAGGCTCTGAGCTGTCAGCAGAGAGCCCGACGTGGGGCTCGAACTCACGAACTGTGAGATCGTGACCTGAGCCGAAGTCGGATGCTCAACCGACTGAGCCACCCAGGCACCCCTAGTTCCTTTTGTATATATAATTGCTCATATACATAAATATGGAATCATATATTCCATTTTGGTCATTTTTCTGGTCCATTTTTAACTCAGCCATATTATTATGGCATCTATATATGTTTCAGTGTTTATCAATAGTTCATTGTTTATTGTTTTTCATTGCTGAGTAGTATTTCGTTGTATGAGTATACCATGACTTGTTTACCAGTTTATATAGTGTTAGACATTTGGATTGTGTCTAGTTTTTAACTATTACAAATAAAACTGATAGGAACATTATTGTTCAAGTTTTTGTATGGATATACGCATTATAAATTTTGGGTAAATACTTATATGTGTAACAGCTGGCCCACGTATAATAAATGTGTTTAACTTTTAAGAAACTGCCAATTTTTGTTCCAAAATAGTTTTCACCATTTCCCTTACCCGCTGGTAATATATGAAAATTCCAGTTATTCCATGTCTTCAGCAGGGCTTGATGTGGTCATTAAAAAGAAAATGATATAGTAGTGTCTCATTGTGGTTCTAATTTGCATCTATCTAATGACTAATGCCTTATATCCTGAAACCTTGTAAACAGTCTTTAGTTCTGGTGGGTTTTATGTAGATTCTATTGGATATCTTCATAGATAATAATGACATCATCTACTGGTAAATAAGATTTTATGTCTTCAATTTTAAATGACATATTTCTTTTTTTTTTTTCTCTGATTTATTGGATCAGCTAGTACCTCTAAGAACAATGTTGAACAGAAGGGATGAGAGTGAACATTCTTGACATGTTCCTGATCTCAGCATTCTTCACCATTAAGTATAATGTTAGCTGTAGATTTGTCAAACATGGCATTTTCAGGCATTTTCCTTTTACTTTTAGATTCCTCAGAGTTTCAACCTAAAATATGGTCTGTCATGGTAAATATTTTGTATTACCTGGACAGGAATATGTGTTCTACTGTTGTTAATTGATGTGCTCTGTAATTATCAGTATAATTATTGAATTCCTATATATGTGTTCTATAAATTGTTAGAGGTGTTGAAATTGCTCTGATTATCAATGTAATTATTAAATTCCTACATATGTGTTCTATAAATTATTGAATTCCTATATATGTG
>NW_024412376.1:91017684-91241347 GCF_014898765.1 Herpailurus yagouaroundi | reverse complement strand
AATTCCTACATATGTGTTCTATAAATTATTGAATTCCTATATATGTGCCAATAAGTATTGTGAGAGAGGTGTTGAAATTTCTTTCTATCATTTTAGATTTGTCTTTTTTCTCTTTAAGTTCAGTCTGGTTTTGCTTTGTGCATTTTGTAGATCTATCATTAACACATAAATGTTTAGAATTATTTTGTTCTCTTGAATTGCCTCCTTTATCATTTTGATATGAACTTCTGTATATCTGATAATGCTAATTTGTTCAGAAAGGCTAACATTCTTTGTTCACAAGTTTACCTTGCTGATAGTATAGTTGATCCACTTCTGCTTGATTAGTGCAAGCAAACGATCTCATTTCTCATTCTTTTACTTATAACGTATTTGTATTTTTCTGTTTATAGTGTATGTCTCTCAGACAGCATATAGTTTGGTCTTGCTTTAAAAAAAATCTTAATCCAATCTAAATGACTTATTTTGGTTGAAGATCATTTGTGTCTAAAGTGATTTTGATACAGTTGAATTTAAATCTACCATTGCTGCGCATGGGTGGCTCAGTCTTTTAAGTGTTCAATTCTTGATTTCAGCTCAAATCACGATCTCATGGTTCATGGAGTCAAGCCCTGCGTTGGGCTTTGCACTGACAGCATGGGGCTCTGCTTAGGAATCTGTCTCTCTCTCTCTCTGTCTCTACCCTGCTCTTGCTCGCTTGTTCTTTCTCTCAAAATATATAAACAACTTAAAGACTTTAAAAAAAATAAATAAATCTACCATCTTGCTAATTCTTTTCTATTTGTACTATGTGCTTTATTCTCTTGTTCTGCTTCATTTTGGATTAATTGAGCATTTGTTTTGATTCTTTGTTGCCTTTTGGTTGACTTATTTGTTGAGTTTGTTGTATTATTTTTGAGGTTGGTTTAGGGTTTAGAGTATTCATATTTAACTTTTCATAGTCTACTTTTGAGTGATATTATACCACTTAAAAATAGTGTAAGAATCTGAAATCATTGTTTTCTCATTTTTCTTCTGATAGCCTGTGTGTTGTTGTTGCCATACTTCTGGATATGCTATAATCCCACACTACATCATTATTTTTCTCTTTAAGTAGCCAATTGTGGGGGGCCTGGGCGTCTCGGTTGAGCGTCAGACTTTAGCTCAGGTCATGATCTCATGGCTCATGGGTTCAAGCCATTAGATAGCACCTGTGAGATAGCACCTGTGCTGATAGCTGATAGCTCAGAGCCTGGAGTCCGCTTTCTCTCTCTCTCTCTCTCTCTCTCTCAAAAATAAATACACATGAAAAAAATTTTAAAAAAATAGCCAGTTGGGTTTTAAAGATCTTGAATATGAAAACAATATGTTATATTCATCTACATAGTTACCATTCCTAAGGCTCTTCATTCACTTTTGTTTCCATATTTACATTTTGGATCATTCTCTCTCTTCCTTTTTTAAAATTTATTTATTAACTTTTGAGAGAGAGAGAGAGAGAGAGAGAGAGAGAGAGAGAAAGAGCAAGCCAGGAAGGAGCAGAGAGAGGGAAAGACAGAATCCGAAGCAGGTTCTGCACTGATAGTGGAGAATCAGATATGAGGCTCAAACTCAGGAAATTGTGAGATCATGACCTGAGCTGAGATCATGACACTGAGCCACCCAGGTACCCCTGGCTCATTCTCTTTATGCCTGTATGTCTGCATTTAACATGATTTGTAATGTGATTTTGATGGTGATTAATGTTTAAATCTTTTGTATGTCTGATAATGTCTTGATTTTACTTTTGGCTTTGAACAGTAATTTTACTGGGTAAAAAATCATTAGTTGACAGTTTCTCTTTCAGTGCTTTAAAAATGTTGATCCATCAAATCCTGACTTGCATTGTTTCTGATGTTAAATCAGCTTGTTTTTTTTTCTCTGTTCCTCTGTATATGTTTTTTTTTTTTTCCTCTCTAGCTGTTTTTAAGATGTTCTCCTTTTCCTTGGTTTCAAGAAATTTGATTGTAATATACCTGGGTCCAATTCTTTGCATACCTCTTGTTTTTTGTATCTGTGGGCTTATAGTTTTCATAGAATTCAGGCGAAAAAATGAACCATTATATTTTTCTTCTCCTCTCTTTTTTATTTTGAAATTATTTTAATTTAGAAATACAAAACATCTTAGAAGGAAAAAAATGACAGAAAACTACAGAACATTTAGGCAAATATTTACTCCACGAGCTTCTCAAATCCTTTTTCACCAATTTCCCCAAGGTGAAAAACTCTCCTAAAAAGATATTCAGCCACCAACACATGATGTTAATAGTGATATGGATCAATTTCACAAAAAAGCCAATGAATCCCACAGCAATCTTCTGGAATTCTTTTCTATCAAGTTTAGTGCATGTTTTAACCAGCCGAGCTCAATCCTTCATAAACTGCTGACTTAGCTGAATGGGCTGCATTACCTGATCCATGATGCCTGCTCGCTGACATGTCAGATGCCAGGAATGGGTAGCACTGCTCTTCCCTTCTTGGTGGATTCCAACCACCCAAGTGTAAATTTCTGTGGTTTTCTCACAAGTTGCTAATTAGGTATTTTTTTCAGTTATTTTTTTCTCTGTGTGTTTCATTTTGAATAGTTTCTAATGCTATCTTTTTTTCAAGTTTACTCTTCTTTTGCAAACTGTGCTAAGTAGTTTTCTATTTTGGTATTAAGAATAGTCAATAGTCTCAGCCATAGTATGCCTTGGTGAATGATATGTCTACAGCTTTCATGTGTTTCTTTCTCCAGTTTTAAGTAGTTTACTCACACACAAGCACTAATGGGTACTATGCCGAGTACATAAGGAGGAGTACTTAGGGAGTATGTTGGACTGTCCTACAGTCTCCTGTCAGTTGCCATGATCTAGAAATGTTCTTCAGGTTATAAGCTAGGGCAGTTGTTGGCCTCACCTTGTTTGTTTCTTGTCCCTCAGGTATCACTGTTTTTGTATCCTGTTGTCAAAAATATTAAGAACTGTTGTTGCATATATTTTGTTCAGGGTTTAGTTGTTTTGGTGGATAGTTAAATCTGGTCCCTGTGACTTATCTTGGCTGAAAGTGTAAGTGCCATATATATATATTAATATAATAATAATTATGTAGTTATATATAATTTTATAATATATACTATAATATTACTATTACATAATATACACATATAAATATATTTAATATTTCAATTTTAGTATTTGGAAAATCTTACCCTTAATTTTCAAACCTGTTTCATAACATAGTTATTTCCAAGTTCTACCTGTTATTTCTACGTGTACTCATCAAAAATAAATGAACAGTATGGTATTGTACACTTAAAATCTTGTTATGAAGGTACATCTGATGTTAAGTGTTCTTATACACACAAAAAAAGTGGACCCAAATATTTTGGTGGTGATGGATATATTTACTACCTTTATTGGGTGGTGGGATCATGAGTATATGTATATGTTCAATATCATCAACATGTATATATTAAATATGTACTTTTTTGTATATTACTTATATCTCAATAAAGTTGAAAAACTTAAATGCATTTTATTGTTTCCTAGAAACTCAGTGATAATTTAACAATTCCATTTTTGAATTTTCTTGAAAAAAGTATGGCTCTATGTTTTATTAATTGCAATTAACACTTTTATATAATGTTATATTAAAATATTATCTTTAATAAAATGTATACTAAAATATATCATTTAGGTATTGCTTAGAAGTGTAAGTTTTAGAAAAGAAGAGTAGAATAAGGTGCACTATTTTCATATATTTAAAAATTCACTGCTTCAGTAGAAATTGATTAAACAATTGCTTTACCAGCATTATATTGAACAATGTGGGGCATATAAAAGACATTTTATAAAGAACATATATGTTCCAGAAAGCTTACAGTGATGTTGGAAATATAAGATTAAGATGGAGTTGATGGAGCAAAACAGTTGTACCCCTATGAGTGATAGTCTAGCCATATTTAGGGCATTTGAGCACAGTGATTTTGTGTGCTGATAATTTTCTTTTCAATTTTAAACCTTAAAAACTCAGTTAAAGATAAGTTTTACATTAAAGATAAGGTATTATTATAAAAGTTTTAGAAGTATTTAAATATCATCTTACAACACAATGTAGCAAATTCTTATGTTATCCCTAAAGGATGAAACTGTGGCACACTGGGAGTTATATAACTTGTCCAATACAATGCAACTAGTAAAATTTTATAGCATGTTGAAATAAAACTGTTATCTGGTTACATATCCTTAATACTGCATTGCTTTGGTTATCTAATCCTGTTTACTAGTGAAAATTATTAAAATAATAAAATATTTTATCAATGTCTAATAAAAGTTTACATAGGTATCAGAACCTATTAACATTATAGCCATTAAGTAGAGGAAAATCATTTGATATATTTTTTACATATGATGGTATTTAAAGTTGTACTCTTTTATGGTTAACTTCATTTTTTTATTTATCGAGGTATAATTGACATATTAGTTTCAGGTATACAACATAGTGATTTGACATTTGTACAAATTAGGAAAGGTCACCATGATAGGTCTAAATACCGTCTCTCACCTTGCAAAGTTAATACAATGTTATCAACTATATTCCCCATGCTGTATATTATATCCTCATGACCTATTTTTTTTTTTTTATAATTGTAGGTTTATACTTTGTAATTCCCTTCACCCATTTCTCCCCCTGCCCCTGGCAACCAGCAATCTGTTCTCTATATCTATGAACTTGGGTTTTGTTTTCCTTGTTTCATTTTTTAAACTATACACATTAGTGAAATCATGAGATATTCGTCTTTCTCTGTCTGACTTATTTTGCTTAGCATAATAATTTCAAGGTCCATATATGTTATCAAAGATGGCAAAATATCATTCTTTTTTATAGCTGTGTAGTATTCTGTGTGTGTGTGTGTGTGTGTGTGTGTGTGTGTGTGTGTGTGTATGCACATACACAACCACATTTTATCTGTTCATCCAACACTTGACACTGATATTTCCATATCTTGGCTGTTGTAAATAATGCAGTGAACATAAGAGTGCACAGATTTTTTCAAATTAGTGTTTTTGTTTTCCTTGCATAGATACCAGTAGTGGAATTGCTGGATCATATGGTAGTTTTATTTTTAATTTTTTAAGGAACCTCCATACTGTTTTCCATAGAGGCCACACCAATTTAAATTCCCACCCATAGTTTATGAAGCTTTCCTTTTTTCCACATATTCATCAACAGTTTTTATTTCTGGTCTTTATAATAATAACTGTTCTGACAAGTGTGAGGTCATATCTCATTGTGGTTTTGATTTGCATTTCTCTGATAATTAGTGATGCTGACCATCTTTTCATCTGCCTGTTGGCCATCTATATGTCTTTGGAAAGAATGCCTATTCAGATCCTCTGCCCATTTTTTTCATCATTGTTTTTGTTACTGAGTTGTAGAAGTTCTTTATGTGTTTTGGATATTAACCCCTTATCAGATATATGATTCTGAAATATTTTCTTCCATTCACTAGGTTGCCTTTTTATTTTGTTGATGGTTTCCCTCACAATGCAGAAGCTTTATGTTTAATGTGGTACTATTTGTTTAATTTTGCTTTTGTTTCCCTTGCCTTTGGTGTCAGGTCAAAAAAAGCATTGCTAAGACAAATGTCAAGTAGCTTACCACCTATATTTTCTTTTTGGAATTTTAGGGTTTCAGGTTTTCTATCAAGTCTTTAATCCAATTTAGTTAATTCTTGTATATGATGTAAGGTAGTTTCCCAGTGTCATTCTTTTGCGTGTAGTTGTCAGTACCATTTATTGAATACCACTTATTGAAGAGATTGTTCTTTCCTCATTGTATACTCTTGCCTATTTTGTCATAGATTAATTGACCATAAATGGACGGGCTTATTTCTGTGCTTTTTATTCTATTTATCTATATATCTGTTTCCTTTTTCATTCCAGTATCATACTGTTTTGATTATATTTGTGGTATAGTTTGAAATCAGGGAGCTTGATATCTCCATCTTTGTTCTTCTCTCTCAAGATTGTTTTGGTTAGTTTGGGTCTTTTGTGGTTCTATACATATTTTAGAATTATTGCTTTAGTTTTGTGAAAAAATGTCATTGGAACGTCTTTACATCTTTTTAAAAGTTTATTTATTAAATACATAAATAAATAAGAGAGATAATATTAAATATTATTAAATTATTAAATATTAAATTATTTTTAAATAAATAAGAGAGAGAGAGAGAGAGAGAGAGAGAGAATGCAGGGGAGAGGCAGAGAGAGAGGGATAGAGAGAATCTTAAGTAGGCTCCATGCTGTCAGTGCAGAACCTGGAGCAGAGCTTGAACTCAAGAACCACAAGATCATGACCTGAGCCCAAATCAAGAATCAGATGTTTAACCAACTAAGCCACAAGGTGCCCCTGTCATTGTAGTTTTGATAAGGATTGCATTGAATCTGTAGATTGCTATGGGTAGTATAGAATTTTTTACAATACTGTTTGTTCCATTCCATGATCATGAGATATCTTTCCATTTATTTGTGTCTTCTTCAATTTCTTTCATCAATATCAAGCTTTTCAGTGTACATACAGTAGTTTTACCTCCTTGGTTAAATATTTCCTAGGTGGGGCACCTGGATGGCTCACTCAGTTAAACGTCCAACTTTGGCTCAGGTCATGAGCTCATGGTTTGTGAGCTCAAGCCCTGCATTTGGCTGTGTGCTGACTGCTCAGGGCCTGGAGCCTGCTTCATATTCTGTGTCTCCTTCTCTCTCTGCCCCTTTCCCACTCATGCTCTGTGTCTCTCTGTCTCTCAAAAATAAAAAATAAAAATTTTCCCTAGGTATTTTATTCTTTTTGATGTGATTTTAAATGGGATTATTTTCTTGATTTGTTTAGTGTATAGAAATTATTAGTGCATAGAAAGGCAACACATTTTCATATATTAATTTTATATTATGCAACTTATCTGAATTCATTTATTACTTATAATAGTGGAGTAGTTTTGGTGTAGTCTTAAGGTTTTCTTATATAATATAATTCATTTGCAAATAGTGGCAGTCTTACTCCTTTTTTTCTAATGTGTCTGCCTTTATTTCTTTTATTATTGCCTAATTGCTGTGGCTGGGACTTACAAAACTATGTTGAATAAAAGTGGGGAGAGTATGCATCCTTATCTTCTTCTTGACCTTAGAAAGGCTTTCTGCTTTTCACTGTTTAGTAAGATATTAGCTGTGGATTGCCATATATGGCCTTTATTATGCTAGATACATTCCCTCTATATCCACTTTGTTGAGAGTGTTTATCATAAGTGATGTTGAATTTTGTTCAAAAGCCTTTTCTGTATCTATTGAGATGATTATGTGATTTTTATCCTTTATTGTGTTAATGTGGTATGTCATATTGATTGATTTGTAGATGTTGAACCATCCTGGCATCCTGGAATAGATCTCACTTGATCATGGCATGTGATTCTTATAATGTGTTTTTTGATTTGTTTTGCTAATATTTGTGGAGGAGTTTTTAATCTCTGTTTATCAGGGATATTGACTTGTAATTTCTTTTTCTCTTTCTTTCTTTCTTTCTTTCTTTTTCTTTCTTTCCTTTTTTTCCTTCCTTCCTTCCTTCCTTCCTTCCTTCCTTCCTTCCTTCCTTCCTTCCATCCACCTTTCCTTCCTTCCTTCCACTCTTTCCTTCCTTCCTTCCCCTCTTTCCTTCCTTCCTTCCTTCCTTTCTTTGTATGTTGTCCTTGTCTGGTTTCCGTATTGGGGTAATGCTGGCCTCAAAAATGTATTTAGAAGCATTTCCTCCTCTTCAGTTTTTTTGTACGATTTTGAGAAAGATAAGTATTATATCTTTTTTGACTGGTAGAATTCATCTGTGAAGCCATATCATCCTGGTCTTTTGTTTGTTGGGAAGGTTTTAATTACTGATTCAATCTCTTTACTATCAGTTTATTCATATTTTCTATTTCTTCAAGATTCAGTCTTGGAAGATTGTAAACTTTTAGGAATTTATTGATGTCTTCTACTTTGTCCAATTTGTTGGCATATAATTATTCATTGTAAGTCTCTTATGATCCTTTGTATTTCTGTGGTGTCAGTTGTAACTTCTCATTTATTTCTGATTTTATCTATCTGAGCTATCTCTCTCTCTCTCTCTCTCTCTCTCTCTCTCTCTCTTTTTCTTTTTGGTGAGTCTAGCTAAAACTTTGTCTATTTTGTTTATCTTTCCAAAGAATCAACTGTTAGTTTTCGTGATCTTTTTTATTGTCTTTTAGTCTCTATATATTACCACTCAAGGCCTATATTCTTTTTTTTTTTTTTAATTTTTTTTTCAACGTTTATTTATTTTTGGGACAGAGAGAGACAGAGCATGAACAGGGGAGGGGCAGAGAGAGAGGGAGACACAGAATCGGAAACAGGCTCCAGGCTCCGAGCCATCAGCCCAGAGCCTGACGCGGGGCTCGAACTCCCGGACCGCGAGATCCTGACCTGGCTGAAGTCGGACGCTTAACCGACTGCGCCACCCAGGCGCCCCAAGGCCTATATTCTTAAAAAGATTATATATATAATGGTTTTACCTAATTATTGTCACAACATGTAGCCAAATATGGATATGTAAAATTTGCTAATGTAGGGGCTCCTGGGTCGCTCAGTCAGTTGAGCATTTGACTCTTGATTTCAGCTCAGTCATTATTTCACAGGCATGAGATCAAACCCTGTGTTGGGCTCTGTGCTGGGCATGGGGCCTGTTTAAGACTCTGTCTCTCCCTCCCCTCTGCCCCTCCCTTGCTTTCTCTCTATTCTCTTTTTTTGTTTTTAAATTTTTAAAATATTTACTTATTTTTGAGAGACACAGAGAGACAGAATGTGATTGGGAGAGGGGCAGAGAGAGAAGGAGTCACAGAATCCAAAGTAGGCTCCAGGCTCTGAGCTGTCAGCACAGAGCCCGATGTGGGGCTCAAACCCATGAATTGTGAGATCATGACCTGAGCCAAAGTCAGATAGATGCTCAACCGACTGAGCCACCCAGGCACCCCCCTCTCTCTCTCTTGAAAATATGTTTGCTATTGTAGAGCAAAGGAATTTTAAAAACATACCAACAAAGTTTATTAAGATTGTTTTTTAGTATCCAATTTATAAGACTAATCAAGTTGATATAATATATAATTTTTGAGGTATTGGGTCATCCAAAATATACTATATAATGTGATCATTTTAAACTTCTCAAATGGGTGATGGGGGGAACCTACAAATACAGAGATGGCTAAACTATTGATTTGTCTGAGAGAGAGGGAGAGACAGAAACAGGGAGAGATTGATTGTTTATGTTTCCTGTTGTTACATGTGTAAAGATGTACTTAAATCTTTTAGGCATGGAATAAGATTTTTGTCATGAAATAGCAACTCTGGACTGGAAAAATTCTAGCATTAAAAAAGACTGTAATTGTTATACTTTGCTAATGCAACACTTATTTTCTCATATGCAAGATACTTACTGTCTCCGTGGTTAACTCATCATAGTATCACTGAAAGAGTAGCAATCTGAATCTAATGTCAAGTTATTTAGTGTAGAATAAATGGACAGATACATCTATGCAGTTTAAAGGCATAGTTTCCAGTGACCCAGTTTTTGGCATATTACTGTCATGGTTCACTCTAGGTTTCTAAATACTGTTTCTGTGCTTACTGAGCCAGAGACAGCATGCTTGATTTTGTCAGTTTATACTTGAATACCTTTAATATGTGAATTCATGCATTCTACTCACCATTTATCACTCTAACCCTCTAGAGCAGATGAATGCACACAATGTATTTTGGATTTTCTTTAAAGTATCATGAATACCCTGGGCTATATTTTGGTTTTAATACAATTTATAATTTTAGAAAAGATAAATTTCATTTCTGAAAGCAGCTTGTTTTAAAATAAAATTTGAATCCATTTAAAAATTTGTGTAGATATACTGTACACATAACATATATTTATGTACATCTATATCTATATATTATCTGTTTCTATATCTGTCTATATCTCTCTTTTTCTAGACACACACACACACACCATAAAACATATTCTTGACATAAAAGTTACATTTGGTATTGTGCTATTTAATCTACACATAAACACTCTATAACGGATACTATGAGGGGTGCCTGGGTGGCTCAGTGGGCTGAGCGTCTGACTTCGGCTCAGGTCATGATCTCGCGGTCCATGAGTTTGAGCCCTGCGTCAGGCTCTGTGCTGACAGCTCAGAGCCTGGAGCCTGTTTCAGATTCTGTGTTTCCCTCTCTCTCTGACTCTCCCCCGTTCATGCTCTGTCTCTGTCTCAAAAATAAATAAACGTTCAAAAATTTTTAAATAGATACTATGATGTTCCTCATTTTACATATGGGAAAATTGGAGCACAGAAATATTCATTAATTTGTCCCAAGTTCACACAGGGAAGCAGAACCACATTTTGAATAAGAGATGATATGGCTAATAAAAGGTGCTGCTTTTATAGAGAATACTTTTCAGACCATTTCTTTTCTTTTGGTTTTATGAACCTCTGCTGTATTCTACATAGTATAATTACAAAGCTGAGATCACGGACAGGTTTTGCTAAGAAAGTAACCCCACCATATTGGAGTTTTCCTTAAAATAGTCAAACTTGGGGCACCTGGGTGGCTCAGTCGGTTAAGTGTCTGGCTCTTGGTTTCAGCTCCAGGCATGATCTCATGGTTTTGTGGGTTCAAGCTCTGCATTGTGCTCTGTGCTGGTAGCACAGAACCTGATTGGGATTCTCTCTTTCCCTCTCTCTCTGCCCTGTCCCCACTTGCACTGTCTCTGTCCCTCAAACTGAATAAACTTAAAAAAAATTAAAAAAAAATAGTCAAACTTGGTGAATAAATCAGATCTTTGACTTTATTATCTAGTATAAAACTCACCTAGCAATATTATTTTTAATTTATTCTTATTTTTCCCATAACAGCATTGTCTTCAGACCTTTTCTAACTTAAATTGCTGAATGATGACATAGGTGAATTGATCAATGGGAACAAATATATTAAGTGAAAAACAAGAAGTACAAATCAATCAGTTCAGAGAAGAGTGATTTGCTATTGGCTATAGTAGGCAGAAAATGTTAGAGAGGATGTAAAGGCTTGATCTGGACTCTGCAGATAATAGAAGAGGCATATTTTGTTGGGGTAATTTAACATAGTATTCAGATAAAGATAAATATTAAAGTATTTTATAAATCCAGTTTTATAGGTAATCACTAGGAATCTGAATCTTTTCAAAATTTGTAATTAGTTGTAGCTTAAAATTTCCCATTAGATATTGAGTATTATTATTATTAGCTATTTTGAATCATATTTTACCTTCTGATTAATTTTCTTATTAGTTTCTCCAAAGCAAATAATAATAATTCTTGTCAAAAATACACGTTTCCTTTGGGCACCTTGGGTGGCTCAGTCTATTAAGTGTCTGACTTTAGCTCAGGTCATGATCTCACGGTTTGTGAGTTCAAGCCCCACATTGGGCTTTGTGTGGACACCTCAGAGCCTGGAGCTGCTTCAGATTCTTTGTTTCCTTCTCTATATCCTTCCCTACTCGTGCTCTGTCTCTCTCTTTCTCTCACTCAAAAGTAAATAAACATTAAATTTTTTTTAAATGCACATATTCTCTAAGTTCCACTAAAATGTAGGGTTTTTTTAATAATGTTTATCTTTTTTAGAAAAAAAATTTAACATTTATTCATTTTTGAAAGACAGAGTGTGAGTGAGGGAGGGGCAGAGAGAGACACACACACACACCTAGAATCTGAAGCAGGCTCCATGCTCTGAGCTGTCAGCACAGAGCCTGATACGGGGCTCAAACTCACCTGAACCGAAGTTGGATGCTTAACCAGCTGAGCCACCCAGGTGCCCCAATGATTATTTATTTTTGAGAGAGAGAGACAGAGTGTGAGCAGGGGAGGGGCAGAGAGAGAGAGAGTGAGACACAGAATCCTAAAGCTCCAGGCTCTGAGCTGTCAGCACAGAGCCTGATGTGAGCAGTGAGATCATGACCTGAGCCAAAGTCAGGTACTTAACCGACTGAGCCACCTTGGAGCCCCTAAAATGTAGGTTTAATTTATTAATTTGTTAGTGTAAAAGAAAAACAGATGATCAGAATCTGTGAGGAAGATGGAATAGGAGTGGAATGGAAAGACTTCTTTGTTTTTTAACAGCTTTGTTGAAATATCTTTGACAAAAGCTGTATAACTTAATATTTTGATATGTGCTGTGCACATTGTGAAATAATCACCACAATCAAGCTAATTAACATATTTATCACCTCCATGTAGTTATCATTTTGTGTGTGTGTGTATGTGTTGAGAAGATTTAAGATCTATCCTTTTTGCAGTTTTCAAGGATAAAATACGATATTGTTACCTATAGTCACCATATTGTATGTTAGATCTCTAGAACTTACTGATCTTATATAACTGAAACTTTGTACTGTTTGGCCAACATTTCCTTTTTTCCTCTCCACACAGCTCCTGTCCTACTCTCTGTAGGACACCGCTATCCTACTCTGTGTTTCTATGCATTTGACTATTTTATTATTATTATTATTACAGTTATTTTAGAGAGAGAGCATGAGCTGGGGAGAGGGACTGAGAGAGAGAGAGAGGGAGGGAGGAAGGGAGGGAGGGAGAGGGAGAGAATTCCAAGTAGGATCCTTGCACACTGCAGAGCCTGATGTCAGACTTGATCCCATCATGAGCCAAAATCAAGAGTCCAGTGCTCAACTCACTGAGCCGTCAAGGTGCCTCTTGACTGTTTAGATTCCACATGGCCACAATGAGGTCATGTAGTATTTCTCTCTCCGTGTTGCTTATTTAGTACGCGAAATGTCCTCCAGCTACATCAGTGTTGTCACAAATGGCAGGATTTCGTTTTTCTTTGTGATTGGATAATATTTTGATTTATATTTATCAAATCATCTGTCAAAGGGCATGTATGTTGTTTCCATATCTTGACTGTTGTAAATAGTACTGCAATGAGCATGGGAGTGCAGATATCTCTTTGTAGTCCTGATTTCAGATCTTTTGGATATATACTGAGAAGTTTGATTGCTGGATCATATGGTAGTTCTATTTTTAATTTCTCAAAGAACATCTATATTGTTTTTATAATGTGCATACTAACTTACGTTTCCGTCAGCAGTGCACAAGGTCTCTCTTTTGTCTACATCTTTGCTAACACTTGCTATCTTTTTTTTTTTATAATAGCCATCCTGAAAGATATGAGATAGTATCTCATTGTGGTTTTAATTTCTATGATGATTAGTGACATTGAACTCCTTTTCATATACCTGTTATCCATTTGAAGTTCTATTTGAGAGACGCTTATTCAGTTTCTTGGCCCATTTTTTTAATTGTTATTTGTATTTTGGGTACTGAGTTGTATGAGTTCTTTATATATCTTTGATATTAACCCCTTGTCAGACATATGGTTCATAAATATTTCTCCATTGTGTAAGTTCCTTTTCATTGTGTTATTTGTTTCTTTTGCTCTTTCAAATATCTTCCTATCACTTCTACGTATGTAATTTACTTGTCTTGCTTGAAGTGTATGTCAGTGTTTATGATAATCACAAATATCTAATTTTACTTTACATAAGTTTATTAAGAACAGCAGGAATATTGGGAAGTAAATTTTCTAGACATGGTACCTGTGTTTCCTGTGACTGCCATAACAAATAACGTCAAATATAACGGCTTAGAACAACAGAAATGTATTCTTTCACAGTGCTCAAGGCTGAGAGTCCAAAAACTAACCCTAGGAGGCCTGTGTTCTTTATGGGGAGTGAATCCATTCTTTGCCACTTCTGCCTTCTGTTGGCTGCCCTGGCATTCCTTAACTGTGGCTGCCTGTCTCTGATCTCTGGATCTATCGTCATCTTGCCTCCTCTTCCTGTGTTTACCTCAAATTTCTCTCTGCTTTTCACTTATAAAGATATTTATTATTGAATTTAAGGTCTAATTGGATAATCAAGGATAAT
Organism: Herpailurus yagouaroundi; assembly: GCF_014898765.1. Classification (NCBI taxonomy): domain Eukaryota; kingdom Metazoa; phylum Chordata; class Mammalia; order Carnivora; family Felidae; genus Herpailurus; species Herpailurus yagouaroundi. The sequence goes on along the minus strand of NW_024412376.1, from coordinate 91,227,322 downwards.
ATTTTTAGCTCTCCCACTATTCTTTACTCAATTACACCTGTAAATCTCTTTTTCTAAATAAGATAACATTCACAAATTACAGGAATTAAAAGATAGACATATTTTGAGGGCCACCACTCAATCGACTACAGTCCCACTTTCTGTTTTCTGGGCTTTCCTCAAAACTCATATTTTGATCCCTACCTATGCTTAGAGTTCCCTAGCTAACTGTGCTTCCCCCTCCCACCCTATTGTAGTTCTTAGGAAATTGTGAACTCTATTTCAAATCTTTACCAAATTTCAAGACTTCTCATCCTATTACTACTGTTTGGTACATAATTCTCTGACATCCCTGTGCTCCATGTGTTGACAAGATTGGTAAGGTTTACTGGTCTCAATAACAACAGAATTATTTCTCCAACACAGTTAAAGTTCTGAGGTCATCATAATGGGCTGAGTGTGTAAACAACATAAATGTGGAAAACCAGAATTAATGCAGCTGTTACCAGACAAGTACACAGAATTTGTGTATTAGTGAACTCAAAAGTCTTGAGAAAATTGTTTATAGTCTTTCATTTTGTACATTTTTACACTCTTCTAATTTAAAAAAAAAAATTTTCTATGTTACATGTTTTTAAACTTTCTTGAAGCAAAGGAGCATTATTACCCTCTTGTTCTGGGCCAATTATGGAAAGAACAGATGAAGGTATCTTGTGATTGTTCTGGGGTGAGTGCTCATTTAATGTAATGGCAATAGAGAATGGACATGAATTGTAAGCACTATTTAAATTATTCTCACATTCTTTCATTTTTCTCCCAGACCTAGACAGACACTGTTGAATTGGTGAAAGGGGAATAAGCATATAAATTTAATCTATTTAGTTTTGTTAACTGATCTAGATAGCACAATAGTTTTACATTTAAAATGCACATGCCTTTAAGATAAGAGATAAATTGAGGTCAGAAAAAGAGGTTTGTGTCTTCATTTGGTCTTGTCAACCTAGAGCCTCTTCTTGAGTCATATTCCAGGGAAAATAGTTCTGTCTATTTCTGTCTTATCCTAATTCTGTCTTATCCTGGCCTTACTATGGTTAAGAGGCTGTAAAGATGCATAATATAAGAATCATAATGGAAAGGGATATTTGCTGCATCACTGCTTATATCCAATACTCATGACTTAATGTACTATTTAACATTAAAAATGCGTATAGTTTATTATTAATTTTGCTTCTTAAATTCTGTATGTTATGTAATTTTTTGAAAAAAAATGTATATTTTAACTTTGAATAGTAAAATTATGAAATACTAATTAGGGAAAACGTGCTGCACCATGGAATATATTCTTAAATGGAACGCTTTGACAGAACAACTAGGCACATCTACATACAATTTGTTGCTTAACTAGTGTAGTCAGTCACAAACACAAATTTATAACAGAAGTTTAGCTTTGTGTAAGATGTCAGTTAGTTTTTTTGAGTTAAAGTTCCTATTTTCAAATGATGTAGGCATGCGTTTTTCAGTTTATGTTATCAAGACTTGGTCAATATTTATGTTAAGGGGAGGCAGTAAGCTTCTCCTTACCAAATAAATATTACCGGGCTGATCAAAACTAGAATGAATCCTGGATCAGGGTCACCAACCACAAAATGCAGGGACAAATCTGATTTCTGAATGACGTTAACAAGCTGGGGTCAGATGTCTTGAAAGTAGGATCTGGGGGAAGCAGATATGAAAAGTATGAATTATTTTGCCAAACTGAGGTCAAAATAATGAAAGTCATATTTGAGATATTTGAGATTTTGGGGGAGTGCTTTCAGGATCCTATAGGGTCAGGGAGGTAATCGGGCAACAGAAAAAAAAAAAAAAAAAGAAAACACTTTAGGATGTTTAGTAGCAGAGTGTCCCTTATTGGGGTCATACCTGATATTGCAAGGCTAAGCAAATTAGCTGAAGTATTTTTGGAGAATTCTAAGAAATAGAAAAATTGCGCATGAGACTGCATAATTGCTAACCCACAGTAAACTTTAAACTCTCTGATTTTCTATGTGAATGAAGATAAAACTGTGTAAATGACAAAACAAGGTTGTTTCCATATAAACTAACTCATGAAAACTTATTATTTCCAAATTTGTTTTGATTTTATTCATATTATGACAAAATAAGGTAAATCTGTAATAAGAAAAAGAAAATTCCATGTACGTGGAGAAATTTTTAACAGTAATTGCTATAGCCAGTGCTTTGATTCATTTTCAATAATTGTAACTGTTCTTTACTAGTGCTTATAATATGCTGGATATTCCTCTAAGTGCTTTACACATGTTTTTCTCCATTCAGTCCACACAGCAGCCTGCTGTGGTAGATACTGTTATTTGTTCCATTATGTAGATTAATCCAAGATACAGGGGTTTTAGTAACTGCCTCAAAATAACAAAGAGAGTAACTGGCACAACTGGGATTAGAACCCTGCACCCCACCCCCAAAGCTGATGTAGAGCTGGATCTTGAAGCAGCACTAACACAGGCAAAGCACTGAGGTGCCTTCTGCAAACTACATAATGATTCAATCATGCACCTGAAAAACTTACTAATTAGAAAAAAGTATAAATAAAACATAATTTTGGATATCCAGAAACTCCATTAGTAATATATTTTATTATACACTGTATATGAGAGAAGTAAAATATTATAGGAATTCCAGACACTCAAAGACCACATCTATGTAGAATGTTTAGAGAAGACATCTGGAAAGATTAAAGGTTCCAGATAGATCCTGTATAATGAGTGTTTAGAAAGTTAGAGAGAAATTCAATTTTAGGCAAAGTCAGAGAACAGAACAATCCTGGTTAACTGGAGCATAACGTGACACAAATTGGAAAGTCATATCAGAATAGGAATGGAGAGCCGAAGATTCAAGCCAAAAATTCCAGACCTAGTTTAGTAGGTATTGAGATTGTAGGATGATATGAAGAGTACTATATGAATAAAGAGAATAGTGGTTAGGCTTCTTTGGAGTCATATAGCTTTGATCCAAATCTCATCTCTACTACGTATGAGCTGTGATTTTAGTCAAGCTGTCTAATATTATGCTTTCTATTGCATATATGTAAACTCAGATTAATGGAAATATTTGCTTCATTTGGTTATTATATGGATTATATCAAAAACTTCATGTGGAAGCCAAAGCACAGTGCTTGCCTTTAATTTAGGAATTATCTGTTCATTAAACAAACAGTTATTGAAGGACTATTATAATGTCATTCCATTATTACTAATTTTATTGTTATTATTACTGTTATTTGATATAGCTAATAACTTGAGGAAATTCATGGCAAAGGTATATAAGGTAGATCAAAAAGGAGAGAGGAAGAAGGTGAAGCAACTAATTAGAAAAAAAAATCAGTGGTATAAAAGGGGATAAAGGAGACTAAATGTAGAATATGACAGTTGGGAAAAATAAGGACTCGATAGGAATATTCACATATTTATAATTAAACCCATTTTATTTATGTATTTTTATTCATTATTTATAAAGGTTTACTTCTAGAAGAGGTAACTCAGAACAATTAATAAGAGAGGAAAAATCTGGCGCGCCTTGGTGGCTCAGTAGGTTAAGCTTTCTGACTTTGGCTCAGGCCATGATCTCACATTTCATAGTTCGAGCCCTGCGTCAGGCTCTGTGCTGACAGCTCAGAGCCTGGAGCCTACTTCAGATTCTGTGTCTCCCTCTCTCTCTGACCCTCCCCCACTCAAGCTCTGTCTCTTTGTCTCTCTCAAAAATAAATCAACCTCAAAAAATTAAAAAAGAGGAACAATGTTTACAAGATCATTTATATTGAAAGAGTGTGAAGAAGTGCTCAAGATTTTTGAGCCTTAAACTTTACATACATGTCAGTGTATCATGTCTACTGTGTTAATTTTATATGGCTTCTGGGCCTGAAAACAAGATTCGGAATTGCAGGAAAAATGAGTGTAGTGAAAACTGATGATGTGATACAGAGTAGTTAATAATAGTGGTGGGATCTCCTTAACACCCACACTGATTTGATGAAAAGTGGTCCCTACACATAAACTTGAACTCCTACAAAAGATAAGCTAGCCAATTTGACAAGTCAGGTGTTATGTAATGCTACTAATGAAAACACTAACCTTAAAAAAATGTTTATTTTTAATCCTTTAAAAACTAAACTCTGGGGCAGCTGGGTGGCTCAGTTGGTTAAGTGTTTGACTCTTGATTTTGGCTCAGGTCATGACCCTCATAGTTGTGAGACAGAGCCCCGCATGGGGTTCCATGCTAGGCCTGGGGCCTACTTCAGATTCTCTCTCTCCTTTTCCCTCTGCCTCATGAGTGTGCATGCACGTTCTCATTCCTTTTCTCTCTCTCTCTCTCTCTCTTCTCTCTTTCTCTCTCTCAAAACAAACAAACATAAAAACAAAACAACAAAGTCTAAACTCTGTGGACAGAATCAAATCACCTTTAAGAACCCATTAGAAACACTTGTGAAAAAATGTGCAGTGAATTTAATGTCTTGCTGTCGGGTGTACAGCATAAAAAAAAAGAAAAAGAAAGGTACTTCTCTCATAAGTCTCATATTTCATATAAATTGAGTTTCTTTTATTTTTTGATATACTCTCTGTCATGTCAGGAAATATAATGGAGCTTGCAGCTTTAAAATAACATTATTTCAATTTGGCTTTAAAAATTAGATTTATATTTATGTTTGTGGTTTATTTGTATTCTACTCTTTCAAAAAATGATCTGAAGTACCCTACCAATTGCTCTCCTTCCTTTTCTTACACACACATACATTTCTTACACATACACACACATACAGACTCTCACTAAAAGTTTAATATAAGATGAGTAACAAGGACAATAGTCTTTGACAAGAAGGAAAAAGAAAATATGGTAACTTAATGAGTTAACCCAGTCTATGATTTAAGTTAGGATAGCATCATAAGTTTCATTGTAGCCTGGACAACAAAAGAAGAAGGGGAAGGATGAAATTACACATATATATTAAAACTCCTTCAAGTTTCTTGGTATAGTGAATCTTTTACTTACTTACAAGGAAAATCTCACATGGGAATATTATAAAACATACAATGTGTGATTTAATTGACAGTAGCTTAACTACAAAATGAGGCAACACAGAAGAATTCATATGACTTTTTTTTTGGGAGGGGCACGGGTTGATCAAACTAGATTATAAAAGAGTAGTAGCCAGCTAAACTCCTAAGCTTGAATCCATTTTTTTTTTCTTGTGGTAAAAACATGAGATCTGCCCTAACCAAATTTTAAGTGTGCAGTGCAATGTTGTTAACTATAAGAACAATGTTGTACATCATAGCTCTTAAAACATTTTCATTTCACATGACTGAAGCTCTCTAAACATTAATAAGCATCTCTATTTCTCTGTCTCACCAGTGCCTGGAAACCACTATTCTACTTTCTGCTTTGATGAGTTGGACTACTTTAGATACTCTGTATGTGGAATCAGCCAGTTTTCCTTCTGTGAATGATTGATTTCTTTTCTCTTGATGTCCCCAAGTTTTATCCATATTGTAGCATGGGAGAGGATTTTTTATTTTTTATTTTTTCAACGTTTATTTATTTTTGGGACAGAGAGAGACAGAGCATGAACGGGGAGGGGCAGAGAGAGAGGGAGACACAGAATCGTAAACAGGCTCCAGGCTCTGAGCCGTCAGCCCAGAGCCTGACGCGGGGCTCGAACTCACGGACCGCGAGATCGTGACCTGGCTGAAGTCGGACGCTTAACCGACTGCGCCACCCAGGCGCCCCGAGGATTTTTTATTTTTTATGGTTGAATAACATTCTATTGTATGTATATAGAATATTTTCTTTATCCATTCATCTGTTGAGGGACATTTAGAATGTTTCCATTTCTTGGCTATTGTAAATAACGCTGCAATAATTATGGGTGTGTGTAGAGATTGCTTTGAGATCTCGATTTCAGTTCTTTTGGGCACATATCCAGAAGTGAGATTGCTGGATCATATGGTAGTTCGATTTTTAATTTTCTGTAGGATACTTCATACTGTTTTACATAGTGCCTGCATAATGTTACATTTCTACCAACAGTACACAAGGGTTCTAAATTATCTGCGTCTAGTCAACATTTGCTGTTTTCTGTTGGTTTGTTTTTATAATACCCATTAGAACAGGTGTAAAGTGATATTTCATTGTGTTTTTGATTTGCATTTCCCTGATGATTATATCTATATTAAAGTCCATGACATTTTTTTCAGGAACAGAAAAAAAAAATCTTACAATTCTTTTGGAACCACAAAAGACCTAACATAGCCAAAACAATTCTGAGAAAAAAGAACAAAGCTGAAGGCCTTGTAGTTCCTGATTTTAAAACATATTACAAAGTGGGATGAGTGGCAGTGTGATGGAACAGTTGATTAGGGAATGCATTTTCCTGAGGTCAGCCTGTTCTCACAAGAAGCTGTTAATCACTTTTCAGCATTGCAATGATCAGAAGTGGGTAAAGGTTCAGGGGCCTGGAAAGGGAGAGAAGCCTGATTAAAGTTTGGTCAAGCTAGTGGGCACTTTTTCCAGATTGCTCAGTGAGGACAAACAATTCAACTACTCATTTAGGAGACAAAGAATGAGAATTTGGAGATTCTTTCATCTGTCTTTGTCATAAGTAAAACGAGTACCTGCGAGTCTTATCTAACTAGTATAGGGAATGGTTGTTCTTTGCATTTGGTAATTTTGGGGAACACAAAAATGGTTGGGAAATTTCTTGACTGTTGCTATTTTTACCAGAATTTTGGACATTATCACTGCCAAGTGGAACTTTACTGGCACGTGCTGCACATACCCCTTTCTGGTGAACTTGCGGGGAGACTGAAGTTAGATGGCTCAGTTTTCTATATAACCTCTCATTTGTGTGGAAATCCACTGTGAGTCTGTGCCATAACCTCATTTTAGCTCCTGGTCTAGATTATTTTCTCCCCATCAGTAGTGCCTCAGCCACAGAGAATTCAGGTCAGGTTTGCCAATTCTTAGTGGAGCGTACACACCAGGAAGAAAATGAAGGGTGCAAACCAGAAGAGCTGTCTGGGTGATCATGTTTATTTACTCTCTTAATTCATCATAACAAAAATATTGGATCACCTTGTACTGTGACCTTTCTTAAAGTCTGAGTTTTGGAGTGATAAACAGCCTCTTTTTTATAATATTTTTCCCCTGGCTTTATTGGTATATATTTGACATTGTATTAGTTTAAAATACACAACATAATATACACATACACACACACACATATATATAGTAAAATGATCATAACAATATGTTTAGTTAACATAGCTATTTTTAAAATGTGTTTTGTTCTACGTTTTATTTAGTATGTTGAAATACATTAAAAACAGAACATTAGGTCCATCAAAAGCATATTCAGATACTTATTAGTCAAAGTCTCAATTTTGTAACAGTCTTTCTCAAAAATCTTGGTCTATTTTTTTAGACACAGATGAATATTTCCATGTATAAAAACAACAAATAAAATCATATTATTGGAAGAATGGCATTTTAAAAAAAAATTAAACACTGATGAAAAATGCATTGAATTTTCTTCTTATTGAAAGTACATGGCTTTTCTTGAATTAAAAGATGAAGAATGTCCATCTGTTACATTTATTAAAATTGTAAAGTTGAAGAAATCTTAGTCTGAAGCAATACGACTGAAAGAAAATTTCCTTAAAATTAGTTACCAGTGTTACTGTTTTATTTTATAATTTATTTGCCTGTGGTTTTACTGAGGAAGAATTTCATCTTGGAGGCTAGGAATTCTGATGCTCTTGTATTATAATAACAGATCATGTCATTAAAGGTTTTTTGACTCTATGTTCTCTTTCCAGTTTAAATTGATGAGATAGCAAATATATGGAAATTTATTCTGCCTGTTTGTAGCCTTCATCATATTCAAAGTTAAAAGATGTATTTGGATGGTGTGGGTTGGAGAGGATGGCAGGTGATCAGAATTAATTAGGAATGCACACACAGGAATAGAGTTAGAAGTACAAATTATAAGTATCTTCATTGGTGGTTTATGAAAAATGGAATGCCAAATTTCTTCATTGCTTATAATTTCTGTTCAATTTATGCGCCATTATACAGTATTCTGATCTGATAAGTTTCTAGTAGATTTATCTTAAGGCTTTATTATGCTGAATAACAAATGAACACACGCTTTATTGAGATGGACAGTGTAGTGAAGCCAGTAGGTTCCAAAATGATTTAGAATGTGGATGGTTATTTCACTAGTTTATTGTGTTCACCTTCATTAAAGACAATTACTATGCCCTGTTGAAAAAGTAGTGTGGAATAATTGCCGTGACACATGAAATTTGATTCTGAATTCCCAGTGTAAAACCCTAACTTAGAACAGTTCCATCTTAGCATGAGATTGACGGAGAATTTCATAGGTAGTAGTCACTCTGAAGTCCTATAAAAAGTATTTTGGGACTTGATGCCATTTTGATTCTTCTTAAATTGTCAATATTAATCTTAAAAATCTAGAAAAAAACATATTCAAAATACCAATAAATGACTTCTATTTTGCGTAATTAACTATATGTGGTCATAATGAGTAATAAATCCTGTAATTGGAACATAAAACCCAATATCCTATCTAAAAGTAAAAAGAAAAAAAATGAATAGAATAGAATAAGAAAAATATCTGGAGCAGTAGTTAATCAGATAGTATTGTTGTTTTGTATTTTGTCTTCTTGTTTACTTAACGTTTCCCTAATAGACGATAAGAAACTTATAGACAGAGTTTAGCTCATGTACATGATTTGCATCTCAGGTACTTGCTTTTTTCCCTGACATATTAGCTCAATAAACTTATGATGAACCACTGTTTCTAAAAGTAATCGATGACTGGCTGAAACATTTATTTGTGACTGTCTTGAAAGAGATATGTGAGTAAAAAGTCTATTACATGCATTTTTGTGTATCTTGCTTATTGCAGTATCTTGGTTAGAGAAGTCTTCCATCTATAAATTATACTTCCATTTTCACAGCTTCAAAGAGCTCTAGTTCTGTGTTTCCTGTGGTATATTGATGCTTTTATGTTATGCTATAACTGCACACTCCCCAAGCCTAACATGAAACTTCTCATGTCGTTTTCTCATTGCTATCAGCTTAGCTCACTTCTTTATTACATAAAAATTGGTTTACAGCAACAAACTAAGACTGACATTTCTTACTAAAGCAGAATGTTTTACTTGATTCTCTTTTCTTGGCATTTGACAATGAATGATGCAGTGGCTAGTGACATTTCTTATTATACTGAGTTATTATTTTTTCATTGCCATGTTTTATACATTTGTCTTGATCAAAAAAAATGCCTTATAGATAGGAATTTGTTAAATACATTTTGATTACTTTCTTTCATTCCTATCTATGAGCTCATTTCCTTTACTTTTGTATTTTCTCTAATATTTAGATGTTTTTTAGAGAACACATCTCAGCTATGTTTTCATGTTTAATGATTACCAACATAAATACTCTAATTCTTTAAGTCTTGGATTAGCAAACAGGACCTGGTTTCTTTTATTTGGTCTGTCTTCTTGTATGTATGTTTGCACATGTTGTGAAGACAAATAAATACATTTTAACATTTCATAATTTCATTATGTATCAATTTAGATTACTTAATTATTCTGTGATTTCTTCACAGGATGTTAAAGCCATTATCATTTCTAACCCTGTTTTGTGTCATTTTACAAATTGCTTGGTCATGCTAGATGAAGTTAATTTTGGATTACTGTAATAGTACTATTTCAAAGTAGGCATTGTATATTTTCCTAAATTTTTCACATAATATAAAGGTGAATGAGATTTTTTTTTATGAGATTGGCTTTCATTGAGGTCAACATATTCCCAGAATCTGAATCTTTAGCTATTCATAAACAGGCTTCTTTAACATAAATAGTTTTAGTTATAACTATCCTAAAAAACTTGTGTATCTTCACTAGGACCAAGTGGATTTTATGAGAAAGATCCTTCCCAAAGACAAATCTTACAAAGGCTTTGAATATAGAAAAGGACTTTCTTAACCTTGTTGGTTTCCAATAATCATGTTCTGGAAAGTCTCTAATGAACTGTCAGGAGCAATTGTTTTCCTTAGTTACTAATTTGGCAGCGTGTGCTGAAGTTAGAAGATTCGCTCATAGTAAATTAGTCGCAAGTATTTAACCTCCTAAATGGTGTGTAATTAGCAACAAGTGGGCCCAAATATTTTGACTTAAATAATGTTTATTGGGTGTATAAATATTAATCAGGGTTTATTTTACTAACCAGGTAGGCAATTGCATTGATATGTACCTGCATGTATCATTGAGAGTTTAAGCAAGACTTATTTTCTAATGATCACTATTCAGAATACCCATATTTAATTAGAGCATCCTTTCAGATACTCTTTGTTAGAGAACAGGACAACATTTTTATGTCCACAAAGTCTAGTTTTAATTTATTTCTGTATGTGATCTGAGGCATAGATATTATAATGTTTCTCTGGTGACTAAGTGGTACCATTGTAACCCTGAAATAGGAAGCTCAAAGGCTCCTTGGGACCAGCAAGTTCTTAAATGGTTGATACGCGACATAATAAGTAGTGAGGAATCATATCTGAAATCCCATGAAATGAAAATTATTGTCAAAAATTACCTAGTAACTGAGTAAACAATGGGGCAAAACTGGATAGATTTTTATGGCTTGGTGTTACTATTTCCCCAAGAAGAAAATGGGGCTTTGTATTCTAAGAATTGTTCTCAAAAAGGGTACCTTGGAACTATTCACAGTCCCTGACCAGCAGAGAATTCAGGTTCTTCAAATTACATGAATTCAAACATTTTTTAAAACATACATCTCTCCCATTGCTTTCCTTTCACCAGATGCCAATACTGGCTGATGTTTCTGGAATCTGAATATCCAGTCATTCCTAAGCATGTTTCTTTAAAATAAATATTTCTGGTTATACATATCTTAAAGGATTGTGTGTATTCACTAGGACCAGGTAGAATTTTTGAGGAAGACCTTAAGACAAATTATAGTGAACAGGGCAAACATATTCTACTAGTGGAAGAAGCCAGGCAGAAATCAAAGTGAAAAATACAGACATAGCCCTCCCTCACAGAACGTAAATTCTAAAGCTCTCTCATTCTCCATATTAACCAAATCCTTCTGAGATTAACCTTTAATTAATGGTTGTTTGTGTCAGTAGCTCTAAATTCAAGTCTAGTTGCCCTAGAGGGGCTCCCTGAATTCTTGTGTGCTATGTGCCTTTCCCAAACACTGCTGCTAATTAATTTCTACAAATAAATTTCAAAACTAATTATTTCACTTCTATTATTTATCTCTCATTAAATCCAGTTGACCATAGGATCATCTTGACAGGATAGTCATAATTTCTTTTTGATCTAGACTTATCTAGATTTCTAGTTTGTTTTGTATAACTCCTTAAAATGTTGCAGTTATTTTGAATATTTGACCCTTTTAGACTCTAACCTTTAGCTATTTCCAATAGCAGATAACCAGAAATAACCACACAAAGTGACCAGTTGAATGTTATTTTTCCCCAAACTGAAGCATTGGTTAGCAAACATCATCATTTACTGTTTTAACACTACATTTCCAGGTTAAATGCTAGACATACCATGATTTGAAAAAATAAAAAGAAATATAGCCCTAGATAAGAAAAAATAGTAATATTAGCTCTCTGTATTTCTACCATTTAACTAAGTTATAGTATCTTTTTCCTTTTTAATTATTTCTCCTCCTTCCTCATTTCTTTCATTCCTCCCTCCCTCCCTCCCTCCTTCCCTTCCTTCCTTGTCCCAGAGCCCAAAAGTCTCTTTACTATATACCTTACATGATTCAAAATATCCTAAAGCCAACCAAACCTACTATTCACAAGTCTCTAATAATTACTTTGTGTATCTCACCAAGGTTTCTCTTCCAGAGTAAACTCTGTTTTGTTCATGTTTGTGTCTGCGGAACTAATTTTTGTTTGTTTTGGAAGAAGGATTTCTTAAGATTTTATTTAAACATATTTCCTCCCTTTAATCTCTGGATATTTTGATAAGTTCTTTCTAGGAAAACTTTTGTTAGTTGTTCTGCACTACTTATATGTATATCAGAGGGAGTTTTATTCATAGATAATCAGATAACCGGATCATAAAATTGAAATTGGCTCATAGGATGTACATCAACAAAGAAATTTACATATATCACTTATTTTACATATTACATGAGAAAAATAATACTGTGGTAATACTAATAGCAAAATAATTGAACAGGTACTATGAGTTAGGGACTGTGTTATCTCATTTAATCTTCAGAGAACTCTAAAAGAGAGTTTGGTTATAGTTACCAAGATATAGAGATAATGAGTGTCAGCGTCAAGTCTGAGTCTGCTGGTATAATTGCTGATACTCATAAACACTGGGCTGACATGACTTTGTTATATGAATTATAAAATGTTTATTGTAACACTAATTTTATTATATACATTTTATTTGTATTCATCATACCAGTAATATTTCTGATTTCACTAGAAAAAGATTATGTACATATTAGGCACCTTAATACATATTTAAAACCTAAAGAAATTTATTATTAAAATAATTCAATCTTATGTCTTCTGCAGTAATATTGCTGATTTAGATAAATATAACACAGTCCATTTATAATAATTTTTATATACTTGACTTGCGATGAAACACAAAATCCCATAGTAGAAGAAAACAAGTAACAAACTATTTCACATATACAGAAAATATAAAGAGTATTTAAAAATCACTCTTGGTATTAGAGCAATGAGAGCATTCATATGGAATATATTTCACTTTAGACTGTGTTTCTGGTCAAGCAAAACCAGAAGTCTCCCCATGAGAGAGTGCTTCTTACTCAGCTTCTTAAACCACAAAAATATTGGAAACACATTTCAAGCTCCCTGTATCCACATAACTTTCCTACTAAGTATATTTTAACTTTGAGCATCTTATTTTTGGTCACTGGGTAGAATATCCTTCTAGGATGTAGTTAGTTGCTATGGAAGAATATTCAACATGCATACCAGCAATATATTTTCCCAATTATACAGTGAATAAAAGGAGGTAGGGAACCTCTGGTATAAAAATAGATGATTAAAGAATTGTAGGTGGCTGACAAAATTGCAGGCAGAAAGGATGATAATTTTATATAGCTATCAAGACAATTAGAGGGATTGATACAATCATCCTTTTGAGGCATAAGAGTAGAATAATGGAAATCTTACAAAAAAGAAGTGATGTAACTTAAATGTAGGCAACATTGAATGATATCAGGGTACATAGGCACCATGGAATCTGAATGAAGGATTCTAACAGGTTCACCTGGCATTTAAACTGATTATTGATTAGAGTTTATAAAATGTAATGCAATATAAAATAAGACATTATATGGGGCGCCTGGGTGGCGCAGTCGGTTAAGCGTCCGACTTCAGCCAGGTCACGATCTCGCGGTCTGTGAGTTCGAGCCCCGCGTCGGGCTCTGGGCTGATGGCTCGGAGCCTGGAGCCTGTTTCTGATTCTGTGTCTCCCTCTCTCTCTGCCCCTCCCCCGTTCATGCTCTGCCTCTCTCTGTCCCAAAAAAATAAATAAACGTTAAAAAAAAAATTAAAAAAAAATAAAATAAGACATTATAAAATGCACTAACTCATGTAGAATTGAGGCAATTCTTTTTTTTTTTTTTAATTTTTTTTTCAACGTTTATTTATTTTTGGGACAGAGAGAGACCGAGCATGAACGGGGGAGGGGCAGAGAGAGAGGGAGACACAGATTCGGAAACAGGCTCCAGGCTCTGAGCCATCAGCCCAGAGCCCGACGCGGGGCTCGAACTCACGGACTGCGAGATCATGACCTGGCTGAAGTCGGACGCTTAACCGACTGCGCCACCCAGGCGCCCCAAGGCAATTCTAAATTAAAATGCAAAGGAATTATTTGGAATGATCATTATCTGACCTGCACATCTCCTGATTAAGTGGGTAAGTTGTAGTAGGGAAGACACCTCAGAAAAACACATTCTTATGCTTTTATAAAACCTGACTCAAATAAGCGTACTCTCCATTTTATTGCCTCACCTTAATATGAAATTATTTTAGATAGTATTCTGCTCCATGATGTGTGCAACTACAGCTGGGTGCGCTAACTTTTTGGTACAGCTATGAGTCGTCATCACGGCTAAACGAATTAATTAAAGAGTGCTTTTTAAGGAATGTATATGAAATGAAATTCTGTTTCCTCAAAATTGAGGAAAAAACTATACTGTTCCTTCAGCAAACATTCTGACCGAATATATAGTTTTATTTTTCAGATAACTGAAGCTTATCACATAAGAGTCATATCCTTTAAATTAATATTAATTTTTTTGAAAATCATTTTAAACTGTATTACACATTTTTCATATTCCTTCAACACTGGTATTAGTCCTAATTTCAAAATGACTCATAAGCTTTTTGAATTTATGCCCATGTTTCTTTACTTTTTATTTCTTCTTTCTGAACACTCACAGATTTTGGTACTGACCATGACCCTCCTTCTAGGCATTCCCTACCTTTGAAGATTCCAGTCTACTGGAATTGGAAAAAAGGGGACAGCTTCTTAGATCGAGTATAAATGAACAGTAATGAAGGTCTGAATCAAGATTTAGCAGCCTTTGCCTTAAGTTGAATGGACTTCATACATGAGACTTCAAGTAAAACTTGGACAATTATCACTAAAACTAAAGGAAATTCAAGCACTAGATTGAAAGAGGAGAAATTTAATTTAGGTCAATTCTTTCCAGAGAGATTTCATAGAGTCCTTTTTTGATCTTCCAGATTTCTAACGATGTTCATTTATGTTAAATAAAATTATTGGAGATAAGTTTTACAATTCTTATACAGTATATGACTGAAGGAAGGATGATAATAGCATGTTCATTTAAACAGATATTTTGAGATTGAAAAAGGGTTATATTAATAATTATGTTAGGACAGTCAGTATAAACTAAGGCTTTTTGTAGCTAACCAGAATGAACATATGGTCAACCTAACTTAAAGTGACATGTTTGTTAGAAAATCCTCCAGGTATAATTTTTTCAGTGAATTAATTTTTTTTATTTAGTTAACTTATTTTTACAAATTATAAGTGCTTTATTTTCAGCATCCAGCATGTTTGTCTTTTGTTCCCTAAAACTGACAGAAAGAAACAAATAGTTAATATTACATTTCTCCTTTTGGTCTTCTACCTTATATTCATATAAGGATGTTAAAAGTCTCTTTTTAGACCTCAGTTCAGAGCTTAATTTTAGTCTTCTTTTGCACATTAAAGCAATAGTTGGAGAAAAACAAACTGAATACGATAATATTTTTTTCTAGGAAAAAAAATTTCTTTATTCTTTGTTGTCTACCCTCATGCTTTAATATAATTTCAAGCCTTCTTTGAAGACTTAAAAAAAAAAAGGCTTTGCAATTTTTCCTTGGGAATGCCACTTAGTAGGTGCCAAAACATATTTAGCAGGTGGTAGCTAATTTTCATTTTAATGAAGCTAATCTTTTCAGAGTAGGATAACATAAGGTTTTACCATCTGTGTGTATCCTATTTAGTTTAACCAGGTTGGAAAAACCTAAAAGGAGGTCTATGAAACAAAAAGCTAGATGTTGTTCAACAACAGCCTTAACTACCTGTAAGCAGTACTATTTCTGAACATAAAATATATAGGGAGATTATAAATGTTAATATATTAGCCCCAAAGTTTTGCTAAGTTATATATTCATAATTTGGATCCAGTGATCTTTTAGAGCATTACTTAGGAAGGTTTTTTGAATTAGGGTTTTTAATGTAAGACATCTAAAAATTTAGCTGATGATTCCTCAGATCAGAAATGTTAAAAGAATATTTTAAGAACCAGAGAATTTAAATATTTTACGCTTCCTATTTTTTCTGCTGTTGTACATTATTGCTGATAATGTTCCTATACAATTCTTATTTTCAGCTTTTGTTTTAATGTACATTTAAATCTTCCTTTTAGCTTGTGTTTCACTGCTTGAAAAGTTTAAGTACCTTTTGCATTTATGGTAGTATTTAAATTTGAACACATTACATTTTTTTGTGGGAAAATATTATGGCATATGTTTGTTCTTTATTTCAGGAATGGAAAATTCTCATTGCTTTTTAAAATCCCCTTCTTAAATAATAAAGTAATAAATAAGTAATAAAAGTGCAAAATTGAACATTTACTACATATTTGGATTAAGAAGTTATTCAGAATATCATGCATTCAATGAGAATTTAAAAAATGGGCTAAAAGTAAATATGCCTCAAAATAAAGTACACATAAAATGAAGGAAGATAAGAAGAAGCAGTAGTGAGGAGGATGGGAGGAAATGAGAGAGAGGGAAAGAGAAAAAAGACAGTGAGAGGGAGATTATCTGTAAGCATGAAGAGAATAAGAGAAAGGAATCCCACTTTTGCATGAATGTTTTCGTTATTTTTGCTTTAAGTAGTCTTGTAAGATAGTATAATGAAGTTAGTGTGATTGGAAAACAAAAAGAACTAGCATTATTAGGGAGCTGAGTCAATTCATGATTGATTGCAAAATAGAGTGAATTTTAGGAGTATTTAGAATGAAAGCTCCACATTATTAGATATAGCAAACATTGGACATTAAGAGCATTTATATGTATCGATTATACTTAAATAACAAAGATAAACAACTTGTTATGCCAATGAAAAATTTGCTGAACATATAAAAAGAATAAGATGATTAATATTAGAAGAATATTTATTTTAAACAGTAATTCCCTGAATGGTTCTTTTTTTCAAAAAAAATAAAGAATTGCTGTAATGAATTTAATTGATTTAAAGATTATTAATTGCTTAAGGGATGGACTAGGGTTAAATAAACTCGACAAAATTAAATGTTGTTTAAATTTTGAATCTATCAGATACAAAGTTAAAACATCTCTAAGAGTATTGTGTAAATTGTTTCCTGAGTTGTTAATTTTAGACATTCTGACAGGTGTGAGATGGTATCTCATCCTGGTTTTGATTTGTATTTCCCTGATGATAAGTGATGTTGAGCCTCTTTTCATGTGTCTATTTGCCATCTGGATGTCTTCTTTGGGAAAGTGTCTATTCATGTCTTCTCATTTTTGGGTGTTGAGTTTGATAAATTCTTTATAGATTTTGGACACTAACCCTTTATCAGATATTTCATTTGCAAATATCTTCTCCCATTCCGTTGGTTGCCTTTTAGTTTTGTTGATAGTGTCCTTCACTGTACGGAAGCTTTTTAACTTGATGACGTCCCCCAAATAGTTCCCTTTTTAAAAATTATATATAATTTTTTAAAATATATTTTAAAATATATTTTAATTTTTTAAAATATATACATATACATATGTATATGTATGTATATATATACATATATATACATATATGTATATATACATATATATGTATACATATATACATATATACACATATATAATATATACACGTATATACATATATATACATACATATATATACATATATATAAATATATACATATATATAATTTTATTTTTGTTTATATATATATTTTAGAGAGAGAGAGACAGAGTGTGAGAGTGGGAGAAGGGTAGAGGCAGAAGGAGAAAGAATCTCAGCCAGGCTCCACGCTCAGGATGGAGCCCGATGTATGGCTCAATTCCCACGACCCTGGGATCATGACTTGAGCTGGAATCAAGAGTTGGATGCTAAAATGACTGAGCCACTCGGGCACCCCCCACCCCCAATAGTTCATTTTTGCTTTTGTTTCCCTTGCCTTCAAAGACATGTCTAGTAAGAAGTTGCTGCAGCTGAGGTCACATAGGCTACTGCTTGTTTTCTCCTGTAGGATTTTGATAGTTTCCTGTCTCACGTTTAGGTCTTTCATCCATTTTGAATTTATTTCTGTGTACTGTGTAAGAAAGTGGTCCAGCTTCATTCTTCTGCATGTCACTGCCCAGTTTTCCCAGCACCATTTGCTGAAGAGGCTTTTTTCCATTGGATATTCTTTCCTGCTTCGTCGAAGATTAGTTTGCCATACATTTGTTGGTCCATTTATTCATTTTGTATGCTGTTCCATTGATTTGTGTCTGTTTTTTGTGCCAGTACCATACTGTCTTGGTGCTTACGGCTTTTTAATACAGCTTGAAGTCTGGAATTGTGGAAACAACAGATGTTAGTGAGGATAAGGAGAATAAAGGGGAATTTGCACTGTTGGTGGGAATGCAAACTGGTGCAGACACTCTGGAAAACAGTATGGAATCTCCTAAAAAAATTAAAAATAGAACTACCCTACAACCCAGCAATTGCATTACCAGGTATTTATCCAAAGGATACAGAAATGCTGACTCAGAGGAGTATATGCACCCCAATGTTTATAGCAGCACTATGAACAATAGACAAATTATGTAAAGAGCCCAAATGTTCATTGGCTGATGAATGGATAAAGAAAATGTGGTGTGTATGTAAATGTATATACATATACATACATAATTGAATATTGGTGTTCAAAAATAATGAAATCTTGCCATTTGCAACAATGTTGATTGAAATAGCATGTATTATGCTAAGTGAAATAAGCCAGTCAGAGGAAGAAAAATACCATATGATTTTACTCATATGTGGAATTTAAGAAACATAACAGATTAATATAGGGGAAGAGGAAGAAAAATAAGATAAAAACAGAGGAGGAGGCAAACCATAAGAGAATCTTAAATACAGAGAACAAAACGAGTGATGCTGGAGGGGAGGTGGGTGGGGGGATGAGCTAAATTGGTGATGGACGTGAAGGAGGGCATTTGTTGGGATGAACACTGGGTGTTATATATGAGTGATGAATCACTGGGTTCTACTCCTGAAACCAATGCTACACTATATGTTAACTAACTTGAATTTCAATAAACAAATTAAAAAAAGAGTAATGTGTAAATTAATAGAGAGGTATAACCCTATTGACATGCAACAGATACAGACTATTTTACAAATGTGCAACATATTTTTTCAGACTTTCTCTGTGTTTCAGACATTCTACTAGAATTTGCTTACTATTGTTTCTTTTATTAAAAATCTTTCTCCAGGAACTTAGTGAATTGTTTCTAGCTTAAGGTTTTCAAAGTCAATATTATTTCCTAAACTCTTATTTTTTCCCTTATGATTTATATTTTTGTGGTTTGTTCTGTATTTTACGGTATGTCTTCCACTTGATCTTCCAGTACTATAATTAGGGGGTCAATAGTGATACTTCTTTTCTCACTTCATCTACCAATATTGATTTTGTTTGTTTGTTTGTGTGTATATTCCTTTGGAGATTGAATCAAAAAGACTTGTGTAAATGGACTTAAATCTCTTTGCATTCTCTCTCTCTTTTTTAATTTTTTTATTAAGGCAGTCATCTGACTTCTAAGTAGTTCTTGTTTCATTTGGAGCTCATCTTCTCTGTGTTTTATTTTTGAGTTCTCTCTTTGACTGCCATTACTTTGCCTACCAATACTCTAGTATGGTTGTTGAAATGATTTAAGCAGCTAAATCCTGAGATAGGTGGGCATGTGTGTTTAGCTCTAAAGGAGGAACAGCTGGTATGAAATCTCTCTCCTATCCAGGAACCAGGAGAAACCCTTTCTGCTCCCTTATTTTCTCAACCACAAAGATAGGCTCTCCTTGCCTGAGGACTATGGAAAACAGTGACCAACACCTGGTCTGACAGCTCCTCTGGGGTGATAGAAACTGTTCAGATCTTTTGGGTGAATGTTGTTTTTAATTCATTAGAGCTTTCCAGTATCACTCACGCCCACTGGAACTCTTTGTTTTCTGGGATTTATTCAGATGATCTGTTCCATGCCCCTGGTCTTTACAGCTCCGGTCCCCATTCTTTCATTATGGCAGATGGTTACATACTGTTTTTTCTGAATGCCAGGAGAAATGGAGGCCTATCTCCGATACTCTAGCGCTGCCCAACAGTCCCGGAAGATTCTTTTCTCAGGAGAAATGCTGGTTAATTGAATTAGATCAGGAACAGAAGGGTCTTGGGAATGCATTCAGAAATCCCCAATGATTTATTTGCAGAAATATGTTTTAAGTGACTGTAATTTGGCAATAATTTACTGTTTTTACACTAGCAGCAGATAATACAATTCAGGGGTAGCCAACTATTGTGTGGCAAAAAAGGAATACGGCATCTGGGAGTTAGTAGGTGGTGCCAAAGGGCTGTTTCTACCACCAACTGAATTTGACATTTGTTGAACACTTAAAGTATGCTGTCGGCACTGTGTCAAGCTGGTCTATGAGATGAAATATGAATAAGACAGAGATCCTACTTTTGATGTGCTCACAAAACCAGGTTTGGTACAGGAGGCAGGATGGCAGTGCTGAGCATATCAACTTATGGGGACTTTTAGCTTCACAGTCTTCTCCAAGATAAATGATTACAAGGTACAAAGATAGTGTCATATATATAAATATCTTAGATATTTTTTTGTTATTCATTTGGATATTGTTGGATAAATTATAAATTAAATATCAATGTTTCTTTTTGAAATAACTAATTTAATTAAAAATAAATGATGGTACCATTAGCGCAAAGTAAGCATTTAAAATACTCTAAAAATGTATTTCTATTACATTTAAGAAAATTTCCACTTCTATCATATAAATTCAATTAATGCTAGAAGAAGAGAATCACCTTGTATGCTTACATTAGTTTAAAAATTACATGTACACTAAAAGCTTTATTAAAAATTACTATTCATTAGAACTAATATCAAACATTCCCTAATTATTAGGAATCAAAAAGCAAATTTTCTTGAAGATTTTTGGCAGATGTTTTCTACCCTAGGTAAAGATGTTGCCAAACTAAAATCAAATGGGTAAACATAAAAAGGAATGAACACAAAACAGAAGGTTATTTTGATGTTTTTAGGTGGTCTTAGTAAATGTAACATGCTCACATGAACCTACTTTATATTAGAAAGAAGTGTTTTAAGTAAGAACGCTGGTCTTGAAACACCAAAAGTATAGTTATCATGTAAGTATTTTTAAGGGTGAATTAATTTTATTACAAAGGTATGTGTTATCAGAGTTCTTGGAACTCTATTAGGTAGAAATGGTAGTATTATTTTTTCAGATAATAACAGTGATATAATGCCATATGATTTTCAAAAGCAAAGAAAATAATAGTCTTCTTATTATAGGTCGTTTTAAAACTAGTCCCATGAAATATGGACACTTTCATCATAGTCTTTTTTAAACACTTTCTCCTCTGGAAATCCAGAATTCCTTGTACTAATTATGCGCATGCCATTTGCAGCTGAGAATGTGACAATAAAGTAGTAATACCTTCTATTCTCATTATAGTTAGCACGTACTAAATTTCAAAAAAAATTCCAGTCGAATATCAGAGACTGTAATTTTATTTTTTTAATTTTTCACATTTATTTATTTATTTATTTATTATTTTTTAATGTGATTTATTGTCAAATTGGCTCCTTTACAACTCCTAGTGCTCATCCCAACAAATGCCCTCCTCAATGCCCATCACCCACTTTCCCCTCTCCCCCAACATTTATTTTTATTTTTGAGAGACAGAGCAGGACAGAGTTCAAGTGGGGGAGGGGCAGAGAGAGAGGAGGGACACAAAATCTGAAGCAGGCCCCAAGCTCTGTGCTGTCAGCATGTGCGGCTCAAACTCATGGACCATGAGATCCTGACCTGAGCCGAATTCGGACGCTTAACCCATGAGCCACTCAGGTGCCCCAGAGACTGTAATTTTAAATACAGTGGAGTTTCTGCTTTTGAAATCTTTGGAAAATAAGTTTACTAATAAGATCATTTTAGAAGTAAGTTATTGGGGTGCCTGGGTGGCTCAGTTGGTTAAGTGTCTGACTTCGGCTCAGGTCAGGATCTCATGGTTAGTGAGTTCGAGCCTGGCATTGGGCTCTGCGCTGACAGCTCAGAGCCTGGAGCCTGCTTCGGATTCTGTGTCTCCCTCTCTCTCTCTGCCCCTCCCCCACTCACACTCTGTCTCTTGAAAATAAATAAATGTTAATTTTTTTTATAAAAAAAGTAAGTTATTAAACAGATTATAACATCTTGGCATCAGAAACTTAATTGTACATCAAATTAATCAACCCCATCTCAAAGAGATGCACAAGTTAGATTAGGATTTATGGTCCCATTCAAATTCTTTGATCTTGTTACCAATTTTTATGAGACTCCTTTAAAAGAATTTTTAATGTTCTGCTAAGTATCTGATAATATATTATGAGCTTATTTCTGAGATCATTATACCTACGTTTCTCAATCCAGTGGACTCTTCAGTGGTCTGCTTAAATGCCAACCCCTCCAAGAAACTGATGCCCAGTCCCAGAGCAACATGATTGCCTTTTCCTTTGAACATTCAATGTATTGAATGTTTTAATTTTTTTATGCTATGTATAGCTGTGAATTAGTGATAAGAATTATTATCCTGTTGTAAAGATAGGATAAATCTATAGAGGAAGTTTTAAGTACTTAATAAAATGTACATCCGCTTGGATGGCTTAGTTGGCTAAGCATCTGACTCTTGATTTCAGCTCAGGTCATAATCTCATGGTTCATGGGATAGAGCCCCACTTTGGGCTGCATACTGGCAGCATGGAGCCTGCTTGGTATTCTCTCCCTCCCTCCCTCCCTCCCTCCCTCCCTCCCTCCCTCCCTCTCAAAATAAATAAACATTTTAAAAAAATGCCCAGTGAATCTAATAGGTATACTATGCATCTATCATGAATATTTATTTAGCTTAATGAGGTATAAGGTATTGAGCTGAAACCTGGGAGTTCACCAAGTGTCACCCATTTTCCCTGATGTTAATGCAATAATAGTCTAATTGAAGATTTGGAGTAAAGACATGAAGATGTCAATAAAAGACTTGTGTATCAATTTAGATCAGAAATGTGTAGTACATGAAGCTTGTCAACTATATTAAGCAGATAATAATTGCAATATGACTGAATAAGAAAAAAAAACAATACTTCAGAATGCTGTGTTGATAAAGGACTTTTATGTAAATTGAAATCATAATTGTGATGAATGGGTAAAATTTGGATGGCTAGAATAGAAGAGAAAAGGTTATCCTTTGCATGTGGAAAACCTAGTAAAATCTTTGGGATGTACACATGAGTGACTGTGAAATATCCATCCTGTGAGATGATATTCTAAGAGAAAAAAAGCAGAATGGAGGGAAAAATGGAATTCCTAGGAGCTTTTGCATGGTAAAGAGGATTATATGTCAGGCATGTGCTACTTAAGTAAGTGTGAAAAATAGGATTCAGGTTGATGATGTAAAACAGACGGCATGTTAGAAAAACATGGAAATACTTCAGAAGTAAATAATTATAAAAAGTAGCATTAATTATATTGAGCAAGAAAATTACTTCAAACAATATTAAATGAAAATAGGTCTAGAACACAATTATAATTCTTCTATATTTGCTTATTAACTGGGAAAGGAGAAAGTGTATAATAGATTTATATAAACTGCCTTATTTATTTATTATGTTTATATATTTATTGTTTGAGAGAGAGAAAGAGAGCAAGTCAGGGAGGCATAGAGAGAGGGAGAGCAAAATACCAAGCAGGCTCCATGACATTGGTGCAGAGCCTGATGCAGGGCTCGAACCCACAAATTGTGAGATCATAACCTGAGCTAAAACCAAGAGTCAGACACAACCCACTGAGCTACCCAGGCGCCCCATAAACTGCTTTAAAATTAGGAGAAATTTTGATCTGTATTTTGCTATAATTTGGGCAGTTTAGTGTAGTAGTAACTGAATTTCTAGAAGTATATGTGGCCAAGATTCAAAGAATAAAAAGATATATGACATGCAATACAAAAAAGTCAATTTTAGACAAGTATTTTTTTTTAAATTAATGGTTACTTATTTTTTTTTAATTTTTTTTTTCAACGTTTATTTATTTTTGGGACAGAGAGAGACAGAGCATGAACGGGCGAGGGGCAGAGAGAGAGGGAGACACAGAATCGGAAACAGGCTCCAGGCTCTGAGCCATCAGCCCAGAGCCCGACGCGGGGCTCGAACTCACGGACCGCGAGATCGTGACCTGGCTGAAGTCGGACGCTTAACTGACTGCGCCACCCAGGCGCCCCAATGGTTACTTATTTTTGAGAGAGAGAGAGAGAGAGAGAGAGCATAAGCAGGGGAGGGTCAGAGAGAGAGGGAGAGACAGAGAATCCAAAATAGGCTCCTCACATCAGCATAAATGTCAGTGTGGGGCTCAAACCCACGAACCGAGAGATCATGACCTGAGCTGAAGTGGGATGTTCAACCTACTGACCCATACATATGATATAGCACCATATCTAGGTGCCCCTAGATAAGTCTGATTCCAGAAAGTGGTAGAATTCTAAATGATTCTGTAATAAAGGAGTTAAACTCTTTTCTAGGAAGAGATGAGAACAACATTAAATCTCTGGACAGGATTGTAGGTGACTTTGTTGTAGAATATGTGTGGCCATTAAAAGTGTCACGGATACTCAAAATAGATTTGTATTCAGTAAAATTTCAATTAAAGAAATATGGAAGAGGGAAGCTGGTTTTAAAGTAAATATACTATATTTTATTTACATGAGGGAAATACTCAGAAGAAACATTGTTAATTAATTATATTGAGAAACAGTTGTGGTGACTTTGGTGAGTACTCATCTTGTTGACTGAGTTAGTGACAGCTTAGAAGACCTGTTTCTGATTAGATTAAGAAAAATCACTGCATTCCTTAATTGTATGCAATAATATAATTTCTATTCCTTTCTTTGCTTTGCTGAATGGAGTTATTGGGAATTTGAAAGTATAGAACATTAAGATACTCTCAAGTAATATGCATTCCAGTCTTCTGAGACAATGTGTTGATATGGAATATATCTTCAAATTTCTACTCGCAATAATAACAGAAACAGAGCAGAGGGGAGGAGGGATTTGAATCCTTGGTTTCTAGAATACTCTTTACATTCTCTAAAATGCCTTTTCTCTTTCCTTTTCTACTTGTTTTTGTGGTTCATTATTTGTCAGCCTCTTGTGATTCTGCTTATAAGTGTTTTTTTCCCTCTAATGATTTCTTATCACTGCCATCTATTTAGACTCCTGTGACTTTCCTTAATTTCACTGTAAACCTCCTGGAAAGAGTAGTCTTTCACTATCTGTATTTCTTTACTGTCAATTCACTTGTTAATGTATTACAATCTACCTTCCTCTGTCCTCAGTATTTTTATGATTCTACTCCCTCAGAATCATGTGTAGCTAGCATTTGGATATCTTTACATGAATCGTTTCACTTGAGTCTTCTTTAAGGACTCTCCTGTGTAGATCTTTCCTGCATAGATCTTTCTTTGAAACTACAGAGCTTATGCCCAGACACCTGGGTATCCTCGATGTTTCATCACTTGGATGAAAGCATCTCAGACTCAAGACATCTAAAATCTAAAATTATGTTATTTCCAACTGCTTACTACATGGCTACAAATGTGCTTTCCACCTGTAATGCATTTTTTTTTGAAGGGTATAGCTCTTTATTTGGTCCTGAAGAGAAAAAACTTAGAATCATCTTCTTTGCTCTATATGTCAGACCACACATATGTAGTTAATCTGTGAGTCCTGTTTTTTATTTACTTCTGTAAGAGCTCTCAGCATTGTCCTTAATTGTTATCTACCTTAGCAGTGAGTTAGTTAAGATATATATCTTTTTTTCTACTTATTTCTTTTTCCTTTTACCTGATGCAGTAGCTTCTTAGCAGTGCTTCTTGTATCCATTACATTCTGGCAAGCAGCATATAACTCTTGAAATGTGAACTCACATTGCCAACTTCACTTCAGTTCATTCTCTTCAACTTGTCATACTGCATGCTCTATTCATTCAGGATTAGTATCAAGTTTCCAACAAGTCCTTTCTTAAGTCCATGTCTTGAGCTCTGTGGCTTGTAGTATGTAGAATATCCCTCCCGGGCTTTCCTTGCATTGTAAATCCCTTGAAAGTATGATAGGAAGGTTCACTTCTCTTGTAAATCATTCTTGTCTTTGGCAGAAATATTCTCTTTTATTCATATTAAAGAGCATTTTAAACTTTTTTTTATCATGACATTATATTTTATTGGAAGTTTCTTGTGTGTCTGACCCTCAAAATAGACTATGGTTTTCCTAAGGACAGTGTTATGTTTTATTCCTTGTAAACATAGTTTTTTTATTTCAAAAAGGGCCTTATACATAATAGATATTCAATATCAGTTCTTGAATAAGTGCCTCCATTAAAACACTTAACTGCATTGCATATGTTTATTCAATCAACAAAATTTATTGAGTGATATACACCACTCACTACTCCAGTTCTCAGGCTATAGAAGTAAGTGCATGAATTCCTTGATATGAAGCTTACATTTTAGGGAGTAATAAAGGAACCATTAAATAATCGGATTTCACATAGTAGTAAGTTTTATGAAGCAAATCAAGGAATGGTGCAATCTGAAGAGTGACAGAGCTAACATTGATTTTTGGAAGAGAATCATCCAGGCCTTTGCTGAGCAAGTGCATATAGTTGAGACCTGCATAATGTGAAGGAGCAAAGACCTAAGGAAAGAGGCTGAGAAAAAGCACACATACAAGTCCAAAGAGAAGAAGGGCGCCTGGCTGGCTCAGTTGGTTAAGCTCCTGACTTTGGCTCTGGTCATGATCTCGCAGTCTGTGAGTTCCCGCCTGGCACCAGGCTCTGTGCTGACAGCTCAGAGCCTGGAGTCTGCTTTGGATTCTGTGTCTCCCTCTCGCTCTCTCTGCCCCTCCCCTGCGTGTACTCTCTCTCTCAAAAATAAACATTAAAAAAGATATATTTTTTTAAAAAGTCCAAAGAGAACAGTGAGCACACCATGTTGTAGAAACTGCAAGAAGACCAGGGTGCCTGAAGAGGAAAGAGATAAAAATTGTGAACAATGATACTGAGAAGAGGAGGTGAGCAACTATACATAAAATGATGTAGTTTGGCTCACAATAAGATTTATGATCCAACCTGATAGACCTCTGAGAGTGAAAGAGGTCACTATTAATTACATCAAAACAATATATAAAAACCAGTACAATTTTAGGTACACAGGAATGTGTGGTCATGAATTGATGTTTCAAATATGAAGAAGACTGGGCAATGATCATTATATTCAGAAATTTCTAGGGCTTCATGACCATGAGAACAAAAGTTTTGGTAGAGCAATAGGATTAAAAGTCTGATTGAATAGTTTCAAGAGATAATGGGAAGGAGTAAATTGGAAATAGTTAAGGACAAGCAAATTGCTGGAAAAAGACAAAAAAAAAAAAAAAAAAAAAAGTAAAGTGGAACCAGAACAGGTTACAGAGTCGAACAAAGTTTTTTTTTTTAAATTGTGATAGAATACATATATCATAAAAGTTAAATAATTTTTTAAATTTTTTAAATAATTTTTAACTGCAAAGTTGAGCGGAATAGGAACATTCATATTTTTGTGCAACCCATAAATGCCACTGATCTCCAGAATTTTTTCATCATTTGAAACTGAAACTCTGTATCCATTAAACAACAACTCCCCTTCACCCCCATACTCAGCCCTTGCCAAACACCATTCTCTCTGTGTCTATAAGTCTGACTACTCTAAGTACCTCATGTAAGTAGAATCATATAGTATTTGTCATTTTGTGACTGGATTATTTCACCTGGCATATATTTTCAATATTCATGTTGGGTCATGTGCCAGAATTTTTAACACTGAATATTTCATTTTTATGTATGTAAATAACACATTTTTTTTACCTTTCATCTTTCAATGGACACTTCAGTTATTTCTACCTTTTGGCTATTGTAATAATAGCCAAATATAGTTATACAAATATCATTATTTGTATATTGATATACAAATATACATATATACAAATTTGTATATTGATACAATTATTTGTATAATTGAGTCCCTGCTTTCCGTTCTTTTTGTTTTATACTATTTATTAAGACAGAAGAAATCTAATGTTTGTAGGCTTTCTATAGTTTTCTTGTACCGGAGCAGATTCTGGAAAAGAGATGAACCATTTGTCTGTATGTCCAACAAATAATTTTTAGGGAGACAACATACAAACTTAAATAGCAATCAGTCTTAATAAGTGTTTTAAATCAACAAAGTACCTTGGGGTCCTAGGTAGGTAGAAACATATTCTACATGTGATAACAAAGCATCCTCTTATACTTTTCAAAGGTCTGCCTGATCAGTTAGGGGCTTTGATTTGAAATCAGAATGGGAATAGTGTAAATTGTCTAAACCAGTAAGAATCAACCTTGGCAATATTAACATCTAATTATTTTACTATTATTCTTGCTCTGCCTCTTTTTTGTTTTATCTGACTTTGGTATTTTTAAAATTATCATCTCAAGTTTGTTGCTGTATACTGTATTTGAGTCTTGACATTTAACTTAGAGTGAAATCACAACATTGACTGGACACACATATGTGAATATATCGTAAAACATGGGTACAGGATTAACAAATAGAATGACTCCCAGAGCAAACTTTAGCAAATAGTGTAAACAGAACATATGCAGGATTTTTACAGCAATGACAGCCTCCTAAATTGATGTATATGTGTGTACATAAATCTGTCCCAATGGTAATTCTATGATGTTTGTCTACCACTAAAAGCTGACTCTTTCCCTAATTAGCCTTTTGCCCTTTCTTGCCAATGTCATCAGTTAGACTCTGCAACATTATAATTCAATACAGAGGAACACAATCATCATAGAATTCTGACATCTTGAAATTGTTTAGGCCAAGGAGGTTGACTAAGGAAGGGAGAATTTTGATGAAGTTTATGTCCCTGCTATGCATGGAGCTCTGCTAATTCTGGAACTCTACATTAACAGGAGTAAGTTTTGAGTTATTGGGCCATTATATGCTCTTGCTCCAAAGTCTGGACAAAGGATCACCTATACTTAAAAAGAACTCTTCCTTTTTACCTCTAAGTCAATCATTAATTTCACAAGGAAATCTTTTGACTGTATTGTATGTCAGCTCCTTCTAACATATAATGTCATAGCTCAATGTAGCACTCTTTCCTAATGCTTACTATTATTGTAATTTTTAAATGATTATTTAAATAATGGCTGTCCCATCTATGAAACTGTCAGCTCCCTGTCAATAGGGATCCTGCCTGATTTCACCCACTGCTATGTCCCTGATTCTTTGTATAGTGTCTGACACTATGGTAGGCATTCAGAAAATGTATTTAATGAATCAGTGGGTGAACAAAGGAATGAATGAATGATAAAGACATAGAAGGAACTTTTAAATATGTGTTTTATGTGAATTTAATGTATTATGTAGGCTTCTAATTAGGAAGTATAGTATGGGTTAAGGAATTGTACATTAATTTCTTCAGAATTTAGAATAGTTGAAGAATGAGAATTTCAGAGCTGTTATCAAGTGTCCATTTCATCACTTTGCTGTTTTTTTTTTCTTTTTTTAGAAAGAGAGAGAGAAAGAGAGTGGGAGGGATGGGGCATAAGGAGAGGGAGAGACAGAGAGAATCTTAAGTCAGCTCCACACCCAGCACATAGCCTGGGGCTCAATCTCAGGACCCTGAGCCGCAATCAAGAGTTGGATGCTTAACTGACTGAGCCACCAGGCGCCCCATTTCATCACTCTGAATTGAAACTTTGGAACTGTGAAACACAGAAAGAGCATTGATGGGCAGGCATTTCTCAAGAGAAGACTAGAAGTCAAAAACCCATAAAGAGAATTGCTATGTTCTTACTAAGCTGCTTATATGGGCCAACTGATAAGTGCTACTTTACCCATGACAGCTTAAATTTTATATAGCCAGGATTATTTTAGTGTTCCACACATTTTATTGTATTCTGATTCTCTCAGGTTTAATCCCTGCGAACAGCTGTAATTTGACAGAACAATTTACTTCATGACCATTGGGGTAAATAGAAGTTTATTTATTATTAGCAGTTATAATGTGCAATTATTTGGTACTTCTGTGCACCAAGTACTGATCTAGATAATTTTTGTATATTGTTTAATTTTAAGGTATTTTATATTTGATTTGAACTAAGCAAAAAGAAAATCTGTTATCTTTGTATGCTGTGGAAATCTAACTCTGCTATATTCAGTCAAGTTTAAGTAGATTAACTGTTATTATCACAGCTAGTTGATGTGTCCTAGCTGACCTCACATGTTCTCCCAATGAAGAATGGTCATATTAAAATCTTTGATCTTTCTGTGAAAAATGACACCTCTATAGTAATCACTAGTCACATAGACTAGGTGACAAAAAGGACAGAGTGGCCAGTGGTCATATCCACATTATACACGTTAAAACTGTATTTTGCTCTATGGCTGCTGCTGCTATTTGTAAAACACAGCTCTGCTTGAATTGATGCCTCTTAGTCACAAAGCCTGCCAGGCTCTTTTGATCACAAAGTCACCCCATGCTTACAGTCATGTTCCAAGTTGGTCTGTCTGCGTGTCTTCTTTCTAAGCAGTGATATTAGAGGTTGTGGTTCAGCATGTGTATAAAGTATTTCTTCTGCCTACTCTGTTTGCAACTACTCCAGTTCAGGTCTCCATTCAGCAGTGGCTTAGATTATTGAGTTTCTACAAATGTCCTGTATATGCAAGTATCAAGCTGAAAGCAATATAGTTTTTTTTTTTTTCATCACAGTGAACACATACAGAATTATTCTGTTTTATATATATATATATATAGCCATGTATTATAGTTTACAATTTACTCAGTTTATAATTTCAGTACTGAAGCCACCATGAGGATTAGAAAAGGTTACTGAGCTATGGTAAAGTTGTGTTTTTCATCATTTTTTATTCTTGTTTCCATATAAAGTTCACCCTGAATTCCAATTAGCATCCATTTCTAACAAATTGTGATCACTGTAGGGCCAGTCTCATTTTTTTCTTAAAATAAAACCAATTTCCATAAAATAAAACCAATTTTAAACTATTAACTGAAATAGACAATATAAGACAGTGAGTTATTTTGCATTAGAGGCTAAGAGGTCATTTTGTATAACTATAATTTTCCCCTTTGAGGTCTACTTTCTAACTTATTAGTTTATTACAGAGAGACTGCATTTCAGCTGAGAACAATCTCAGGTCCCAGCAATTATAATAGGTGTGGATTCCAAAAAATCAAGAAATCCAATGATATACCTAATAAATGGGTTGATTCTCTATAGTTGGTTTGGAGCTCTTCAGCTAATTGTTGAGAATATTTCATATTTATTCTGCTTTAAAATCTACCTTGTATGTTATAGAATTATAACCACACAAATTGTACAGCTATTACAACTTCATTATTTATGCAGTGCATATTTATTGTGTGTCTACTATGTATAAAGTGTTATTCTAAATGCTTGGATACATCCTGTGATTAATAGACAAAAGGAGAATACTGTTCCTTTGTTTGTTGATATTCTCTACATTTTGTGACTTTAAATGAAGGCAAATTATTCTAATACTAGTTATCACATTTTTCACTTCATTTGTCAGGTTGATTAAAATTTTTACATGGAAAGAAGATTTAAAAACATTGAATTCCAGTCAGACACATGCAAGAGAATACTGTAGACCCAGAACCACAAAGTTTTGCCTTCCTTAAACCATGACACATTATGTTTTTGCTAGAACAATAGTTCTCAGATGCATGTAGAAAGAAAAGTCACAGAAGTATTGTAGTTGTTATCTGTTTTTTACACCTCAAGTATTTTATTTGAAAATAATGTGCCTGAAATGCTTGAAATATGTTACAAAGAATCAACCTAACTGGTCCTAGAGGGAAAGAGTGGTTAGTATTGATAAATTTTGTTTGATAATAAGATACAATTTTTCTTACAATTTTTAACCTTTGGTTTATTCTATCATCTGTTTTGTATTAGACATTCTTTGTTGTATAATAATTCTTAGAACTGTAGGAAAAATCTAGTAATTCATCAAATACTCAAGATAACCAACACCTTTGTTTCTAAGGGGTCATTAAAACAAAACATTTTTAGTAGTAGGCAACTAATGATTTTCAGGTTCGACACAGAGTTGACCTGTCTCCTCTAGTAACAGCATCCCTATCGTTTCAAATTACAATCAGTTCGAAACATCATTTTAATGATATCGGATTGAAAGAGGACCCTGTGCAGTGTGACAGCTGTGCTCTATATTTAAGCTCAGTTAAAGCTCACTTTAAAGCAGCATGTCTTTGTAGTCATGAAGCTCCTTAATGCTGTGACATGTCTGTGATTCTCTGCATCAATCATGGTGGCAGAAAGCCATATTCCTCCTTAAGAGGAAATGCTATGGAAGCAAGCAATGAAATGAGTGTTGCCATGTGTCTGTTACTGTGCAGCCTTCCCTTGGTTTAAATTACTTTCTTAGCTCCCATTGGCTCCTGACATTCCCCTTTCTTTCTGCCCTTCCTAGGAATATTGTCAGCTCTCGTTCCTTTGTCAGGTTGCCACCTAGCACTCCCTTTCTTGGGGTGTCACTATTCATAAAAACAGAATCATGGGTTTTTTTTTAATTTTAATAATGTGACTAATAAGTATCATGACAGGGGAATAAGAAATTGTATAGGGGGATAGTTGCATATATTTATGATATTTTCCACTCATTGTTAAAGTGTATTTATTTTGAGAGAGAGAGAGAGAAGGCAGGGTAGGAGCAGAGAGAGAGGGGGAGAGAGAATCCCAGGCAGCCTCTGCATCAATACGGGGCTCATACCCAGGAGCAGATCATGACCTGTGCTGAAACCAAGAGTCAGACACTTAACTGACTGTGGCATCCAGGTGCCCCTCTCTTTCAGTTTTTATATTCTTGTTCTTGGTTTGTATAACTGTGACTCATTTGTACCTACTGGATGCCTCTTTGGCTCACCTATCTTTTAATCTTTCTAAAGACCGGTTCATTGTGTGATGGTGTTCATTTACAAGTTCAGTCTCCAGCAGAATCCCTCAGCAAGGTGGTTCTTTCTCTTATAGCAAATAGTCCTCAAGGTGAATTTAAAGTGAAACAGTAGGGAAAGAATTAGTATCTCCAATTTTATTTGAGCCTTTTGCTTGTTTGCTCATTTATGACTCAGGACATTTATTTATATTTTCTTTTATCATATGTATTGAGAGCAGGTAAACAAAAACCGATAATGTCCAGATGTGTGAGTTCGAGTCCCATGTTGGGCTCTGTGCTGACATCTCAGAGCCTGGAGCCTGCCTTGTTCTGTGTCTTCCTTTCTCTTTGCCCCTCCCCCCGCTCATGCTCTGTCTCTGTCTCTGTCTCTCTCTCTCTCTCTCTCTCAAAAATAAATAAAACATTAAAAAATTCTTTTAAAAAGATAATGTCCATACTTTTGAGGATTTCACAATGCCTTGTAAATAAAAACCTTGGAAAGCTTTTGCTAACTTTAGATATTCTTTTGTGTGTGTGATAACAAAAGAGTATTAAATATCTTTTAACTATATTGGCTTCATATATTGTCTTCCTTGTGATATATGGAAAAAAAGAGCAGTCTTAGACATTTGACATGCAAATAAACAGTACTGGGTTTTATTCAAAGAACTCTGCAATTAGTCAGCTGTATGAGATAATGGTTTTTACCTCAAGTTTTCCTAATTTAGAATATTGGATTTTTAAAAATTTCTGGAAGCATATGAAAATGCTGTTAGGGAAATATTCCAAATAAATCTTACTTGGTTTGGCATCATTCAGTGCCACTATGTGAAGACCCAGAGTTTGTGTCCCTGCGTATAAATTGTTCTGTGTACTTTTGAGGTATGTCAGAAATGAAGAACATCATCAGACAGGCAAAAAAATCTGTCTTATGATAAAGTATCAAGATTTTACTTATATATTTTTACATTTTTAAATTATTTTTATCTTTCACTTAAGTATAATTAACATACAGTGTTACATTAGCTTCAGATGTACAATTTAATGGTTCAACAATTCTATACATTTCTCAGTGCTCATTAAGGTAAGAATGCTCTTAATCCCCATCATTTCACCCATCTCCTGTCCCACTACCCCTCTGGCAACCACGAGTTTGTTCTATTTAAGAGTCTGTTTTTTGTTTGTATCTTTTTTTCTTTGTTGATTTGTTTTGTTTCCTGAATTCCACATATCATATGAAATCTGTCTTTCTTTGGTTTATTTTGTTAGCTTATACCTTCTAGGTCTATCCATGTTCTTGCAAATGACAAGATTTTACTCTTTTTTATGACTGAGTAATATTATAAATATAATGGAATATTAAATATATATATGTATACACCAAATATATGGGGTATCTATATACCATATCTTCCTTATCCATTCATCTATTGATGGACAGTTGCTTTGCTTTCATACCTTGGCTATTGTAAATATTGCTGCAGTAAACCCAGGATTGCATATACCTTTTTATATTAGTGTCTCTGTTTTCTTTGGGTAAATATCCAGTAGTAGAATTACTGGGAATTTTCATTTCCCTGATGATTAGTAATGTGAGCATCGTTTCGTGTATCTGTTGGCCATCTGTATCTCTTTGGAAAAGAGTCGCTTCTGGTCCTCTGCCCAAAGTTCCATTGGATTTTTGGTGTTGAGTTGTGTAAGTTCTTAACATATGTTGGATAATAAAACCTTACCACATATATCGTTTGCAAATATTTTCTCCCATTCAGTAGATTGCCTTTTTGTTTTGTTGATGGTTTCCTTCACTGTGCAAAAGCTTTTTATTTTTTTATTCAAGCTTTTTCTAGATATGTCTCCTCCTCCCTAGAGTTTAACTTTGCCTTTGTTTCCCTTGCTGGAGGAGACATATCTAGAAAAATTGGCGGAGGGTGATGTCAAAGAATTACTATCTGGGTTCTATCTAGGAGTTTTATGGTTTCGGTTCTCACATTTAGTTTTAAGTTTCTTCAAACCATTTTAAGTTTCTTTTTGTGTCTGGTGTTAATAAGTGGTCCAGTTTCACGCTTTTACATGTAGCAGCCAGTTTTCCCAACACCATAAGAGATGTCTTTTCCCCGTTATATATTCTTATATCCTTTGTCATAAATTAATTGACAATAAAGTCTAGGTTTATTTTTGGGCTCTCTATTCTATTTCACTGATCAATATGTCTGTCTTTGTTTCAGTACCATATTGTTGATTACTACAGCTTTCTAATATATCTTCAAGTCAGAATTTTATGCCTCCAGCTTTGCTTTTCTTCTTCAAGGTTGCTTTGGCTATTCAGAGCCTTTTGTGATTTTATACAAATTTTAGGATTATCTGTTCTAATCTGTGAAAAAAATGTTGTTGTTTTGATAGGGATTGTATTAAATCTGTAGATTGTTTGGGTAATGTATACATTTTAACAATATTTTTTTCTAGTCCGTGAGCATGGAGTATCTTTCCATTTGTTTCTGTCATTTTCAGTTTCTTTCATCAAGGTTTTGTAGTTTTCAGAGTTCAGATTTTTCATCTTCTTGGTTAAGTTTATCCCAAGTATTTTATTCTTTTTGGTGTAATTGTGAATGGGATCATTTTCTGAATTTCTCTTTATGCTACTTCATTATTAGTGTTGAGATTTCTCTTTATTAATTTTGCTTTCTGCAACTTTACTGAATTAATTTATCAGTTGTAGTATTTTTTTGGTGGAGTCTTAAGGGTTTTCAAAAATAGTATGAAATCATCTGCAGATACTGAAAGTTTTGCTTTTTCTCACTAATTTGGATATCTTTATTTTTTTATTTCTTGTCTGATTGTTGTGACTAGGACTTCTAGTACTATGTTGAATAGAAGTGGTGAAAGTGGACATACTTGTCTTGTTCCTGCTTTTAGAGGAAAAGCCCTCAGGTTTTTACCACTGAGTATGATTTTTTTATGAATTTTTCATATATGGCCTTTATTATGTTGAAGTGTGTTCCCCTTAACCTACTTGGTTGAGAGTTTGTATCATGAATGGCTGTTGTACTTTGTCATATGCTTAATATTTTAAAAGTGATTTCTAGAGAACCATGATGTTCCTGACCATTTTATTACCTACATCATGTAGCCAAATAATATTTTCCTCATATCCATATTTCTAATTTTACAACCTCATAATTACTGTATGTCCATCTCTCCCACTGTGTGTGTGTGTGTGTGTGTGTGTGTTCTTCCCTCTCCCCCTCTGTTTTTATTTCTCCTCTCCTTCTTTAAGATGGATTTGGGTTCTTCAATGGATTCTTTGCCTGATAATTGTTCAGGTTAGAGTTAGGATAAAGATCAACTTAATAGACTTAGTATACTGTAAATTCAAATCTGACCCTGCCAAGATATATAAGTTCTGATTAACTCTGTACCAATATCCAATTTGCTATGCACAAATTTAAACCTTATAAAGAAAATCCTGAATATAGTATACTTGGTTGAACACTGAAGCTGGTTATTCATAAAAGTTAAGGAAGTTTAAAAGCAAGAAAGACCAAGAGACAAATACTATATTATTCACCTTTATGAAGTGTCTAAAGTGGTCAAATTTATTGAAAAAGAAAGTAGAATGCTGGTTGCCAGAGGCAGGGGGGAAAGGAAATAGTTTTTTAATGTGTGTTTTTTAAACAACAATTATCAATCGATCAGTGACCTATAAGAAATAATTTATTTCCTCAAAGTGTATTCATTTACTAGAATTTGACAAGAAGTATTTTCAATTATCTTCATTTTTTCTGAAATTCAGTATTGCTTCACAATTCTAAGAATCAAGACATAAACTTTCATCTTGCAATTAGAAATCAGATTTGAAATAAAAAGCCCTTTGGGGGCAAGTATGACATTTACATAAGACCACATGAAATTTTTTTTAATTTTTATTTATTTTTGAGAGAGAGAGAGCATGCACAAGAGGGGAAAGGGTAGAGGGAGATGGGGACAGAGAATCCAAAGTGGGCTCTGTGCTACCAGCAGAGAGCCTGATGCAGGGCTCAAACTCACAACCCATGAGATCATGACCTGAACCAAAGTCAGATGCTTAACCAACTGAGCCACCTGGGCTCCCCCATATGAAATTTTTGACTCAGGTTTTTTGTTTTACTAATATAATAGAACCAGAAGCATAGAACCTAAAAATGAAAGCAATCCATTCATGACTTTATGACATTGGAAAAGAAAAGAGGTTCAAAGTCTGGCATAGAAGGAAGGGAAATATGTATAACAAGTGTATTTTAAAAAAATAATGTTTATTTATATTT
The DNA here is from genome assembly GCF_014898765.1 of Herpailurus yagouaroundi. NCBI lineage: Eukaryota > Metazoa > Chordata > Mammalia > Carnivora > Felidae > Herpailurus > Herpailurus yagouaroundi. The sequence continues at coordinate 91,190,018 of NW_024412376.1, read as the reverse complement.
GAGACAGAGAAAGACAGAGCACAAGTGGGGAAGGGGCAGAGAGAGAGGGAGACACAGAATCTGAAGCAGGCTCCAGGCTCTGAGCTGTCAGCAAAGAGCCCAATACGGGGCTCGAACCCACGAGCTGTGAGATCATGACCTGAATCGAAGTCGGATGCTTAATAGACTTAGCCACCCAGGCACCCCTATAACAATTTTTTTATATTTAATCTTGCTTTAGTTTGATATAGTTATTATTATAATTTTTATATTAAAATAAAAATCAGTGGCAGCTGGGGCTTGCATGAATTTTAAAAGTGATCAAATCCAAATTGGAGAAGCATTTGCCTAAAAGACACCAAATAAATAAATTAAATAAATAAATAAATAAATAAATAAATAAATAAATAAGATGGGAAAATGAGAAATGGGACAGATTTTCAGAGAAAAGTTAAAAATTCAGTTTTGGAAATAAAAATTGGTGATGTTTATTAGAAAACCAAGTAGAGGAAAAATTAGTGATTAGATATTCAGAAATTTAAGTTGTACCCTTAAATAATGGAGAGCTACTAGAAGATTTCAGGTAGAGGGAACTAGAGTCAATTGTATGCTTTAGTTTAATACTCTCTGGTGGTTAGGTGCAAGTTTGACCTGGAAGATAAAGGCCTGATATTAGGGAGACCAGTTAGTATTTGGCTATAAATGTCGACCAAGACAGTTTGTGGGAATAAATAATGAATGTAAGGATAGAAAGGATTGGACACTTTGAGAAATATTGTACATGTAAAAACCAGGAAAATATTTCTTTGGTTTTGAGTATCTTAGAAGGAGGAGTAAATTTTTTTTCTAAATTAGTTGGCTTATTAAAATATGTGTCATTGTTTGAAATAAAGAATAAAGAGGAAAAGCATGTTTAGGGGGAATAAATTCAAATTTAATTTTGACCATTTATAATTTCAGTTAATGTAGCATATTTAGGTTTAGATATCTAGGAAGCAATTGAAATATGGGAGTAAAATTCCTGGGGGATGTCTCAGCAGAGCATAAATATTAGGGAGAAATTAATTAGAATTAATGTTAAAATTGAGACCATGAGAATGGATGACAGTATAATGGAGAGAAAAATAAAGGAATATTCTCAAAATATAAAACAAATAAATGTATTTGAGATTTATATAAAGTAAGAGGGCCATATGAAAGAGATTTTAGACTTGTTATGGCAAGGACAGTCATGAGTCAGTTACAAGGGAATTTAAAAGTTTCAAAAATGTTGCTATTTACACACAAACTGTAAAATACTGCATTGTGGACATTGATGACCATTGTGATGGTAGGTGAAAGTAGAGGATTGCAGATGTGGGCTGGGCATAAGGAGTCAGACTGAAATGCATCAATTAAAAGGCAATGATTGTCAGAGTGGATCAAGAAACAGGACCCAATTATAAATGGTCAACAAGACACATTTTAAACTAAATGAAAATGAAAACACAACTTATCAAAATGCGTTAGGATATAATGAAAGCAGTGCTTAGAGGGAGATTTATACCATTGGAAGCATTTATTAGAAAAGAAGAAAGATCTAAAGTCAATACTCTGAGTTTCCATTTTATGAAACTAGGAAAAGAAGAGCAAATTAAATTTGAAGTAAGCAGAAGAAAACAAATAACAAAAATTAGAGGAGAAATTAGTGAAATTGAAAATAGGAAATCAGTAGAGCAAATCAACAAAACCAAAAAGCTAGTTCTTTGGGAAGATCAATAAAATTGATCCCCACTAAGATCAATTTCAAGGAAAAAAAAAAAAGAGAGGATAAAATTACCCTGTGAGAAATGAAGAAGGGACTATCATGACAGATCCTAAGGACTTTAAAAGAATAATAAAGAGTACTGTGAAAAACTCTAAGTCCACAAGTTTGATAACCTTGATGAATTAGACCAATTTCTTGAAAGACACAATCTTCCCAAACACACACAAGAAGAAATAGATGACCTGAGTACGCCTATATCTGTTGAAGAAATTGAGTCAATAATGTATAATCTGAAACAGAAAGCACCAGGCCAAGATGGGTTCACTGGTAAATTCTACCATATTCCACATTTGAGGAAGAAATTATACCAATTCTTTACAATCTTTTTCAGAGGATTGAAGCAGAGAGAATATTTCCTAACTCATTCTGTGAAGCTGGCATTATCTTAATACCAAAGCCAGACAGAGATACATGAAAACTACAGATCAATATCTCATATGAACATAAATACAGAAAACCTCAACAGAATATTAGCAAATAAATGAAACAATGTCTAAAAATAATCATACATTATGACCAAGTAGGATTTATCCCAGGTTTGCAAGCCTTTTTAACATTTGAAGATCAGTTAATGTAATCCATCACATCAATACACTAAAGAAGAAAAATTACACAATTATATCAATGGATAGAGAAAGGCATTTGATGAACTTTAATATCCATTCATGGTAAAAAGTCTCAGTAAACTATAGGAGCAGAGGGGAAATTTCTTCATTTGAAAGTAATCTACAAAAAACCCCCAAAAAACAAACAAACAAAAACAAAACAAAACAAAACAAAACAAAACAAAACACAACAAAACACCTTACAACTATGGTAGGAAACTCAAAACTTTCCCACTAAGAACATGAACAGGCAAGGATGTTGCCTCTAACCACTTCTTTTCAACATTTTACTAGAAGTCCTTATTAATAAATAAGTCAAGATAAGGAAATAAAAGGTATACATATTAGGAAGGAAGATAAAAACACTTTGTTCGCAGATGACATGATTGTCTATAAAGAAAATCTGAAAAAAAATAGATAAAAATTCCTAGAACTAACACATGATTATAGCAAGGTTGCAGGATACAAAGAATATACAGAAGCCAATTGCTTTAATATATACTTATAATTAACAAGTGGAATTTGATATGAAAAACACAGTATCATTTATATTAGTACCCTCAAATAATAAAATAGGTATAATATAAAAAATATGTATAAGAGCTATAAATGGAAAACTACAGAACTCAGGTAAAAAAAATCAAAGTGAGTAAATGAAGATACATTCCATGTTCATGGCTAGAAAGGCTCAATAATTTCTAGATATCAGTTCTTCCCAAATTGAAATATAGATGTATTGTAATTTCAGTCAAAATCTCAGCAAACTATTATATATATATATTGACAAACTGATTCTAAAGTTTGTATGAAAAGACAAAATATCCAATGAACACAATTTTGAAGGGGAAAAACAAAGTTGGAGGACTGACACTACCTGACTTCAAGACTTACTATAAAAAATATACTCATTAAAACAGTGTGATATTGTTGAAAGAACAGACAAATTGATCAATGGAACAAAATAGAAAGCCTAAGAATACACACACACACACGTATGTATGTGTATATATATATGTGTGTGTGTATACATATATGTGTATATATTTTTTTAATGTTTATTTATTTTTGATAGAGCATGGGTGGGGGAGGGGCAGAGAGAGAGGGAGACAGAGAATCCAAATCAGGCTGCAGCCTCTGAGCTGTCAGCACAGAGCCTGACGCAGGGCTCGAACTCACAGACTGTGAGATCATGACCTGAGCCGAAGTCGGGTGCTCAACCAACTGAGCCACCCAGGTGCCCCTACATATATGTGTGTGTGTGTGTGTGTGTGTGTGTGTGTGTGTGTGTGTGTGTGTATACATATATATATATATATATATATATATATATATATATGGAAAACAGATACTGTCTTCAACAAATGGTGCTAAAACAACTGGATGTCCCTATGCAGACAAACAAAAACAAAAAAACAGATACAGATGTTACACATTTTACAAAAATTAAAGTGAATCATAGACCTAAACGTAAAATGTAGACTATAAAATCCTAGAAGACAGAATTGGAGAAAACCTAGATGACAATGGGTATGATGACATCTTTTTTTTATATAATGCCAAAGGCAAAATCCATGAAAGAAATAATTGATGTGCTGGACTTCATTAAAATGAGGAACTTTTGTTTGTTTTGCTTGTTTCATTTGTTTTGTCTTGTGATTGACAATGTCAAGAGAATTATTAGAAGACAAGCCACATACTGGATAAAAATATTTGCAAAAGACACATTGAGTAACGACTGTTACCTAAAGTATACAAAGAGCTTGGGGCCCCTGGGTGGCTCAGTGGGTTAAGCGACCGACTTCCGTCACTTGTGTGCACATGCTCTTGCTCTCACTCTCTCTCAAAGATAAATAAAAAAAAATAAAGAATAAAATATATAAAGAACTCTTTTTTTAACGTTTATTTATATTTGAGAGAGAGAGAGAGAGAGAGAATGCTAGTGGGGGAGGGGCAGAGAGCAAGGGAGACACAGAATCCAAAGCAGTCTCTAGGCTCTGAGCTGTCAGCACAGAGCCCGACACAGGGTTCGAACCCACCAGCTATGAGATCATGACTTGAACTGAAGTTGGATGCTTAACCAGCTGAGCAACCCAGGTGCTCCAATATACAAAGAACTCTTAAGTCTCAATAATAAGAATACACACATCCCAATTAACAGTGTGCCAAAGACTTGTGTGCAAAGAAGATATACAGGTGGATAATAAGCATATGAAAATACCTTCTGCCTTATATATAATCAGAGAAAGGCAAATTAATACAACAATAAAATATCACTGTTTATCTATTAGAATGGTCAAAATCCAGAATACTGACAACTCCACATACTAGTGAGGGTGTAGAGGAACAGGAACATTCATTCATTGATGGTGTTCGCAAAGTAGTACAGCTATTTTGAAAGACATTTTGATCGGTTTTTATGATTAAACATATTCTTATAATACTCAGCTATTACACTCCTTGGTATTTACTCATAAGAGTTGAAATTTATACCCCACAATGGTCTCCACATGAATATTTATAGTGGCTTTATTCATAATAGCTAGAACTTGTAAATAACCAAGATGTCCTTTAGCAGATAAATGGGTAAACTGTGCTTTATCCTGACATTGGAATAGTATTCAGTGCTAAAATGAAATTAGTTATCAACCCATAAAAATACATGAGGGAACCTAAAATGCATGTTTACTAGGTGAAAGAAGTGACTTAGAAGCCACCAAGTAAAAAGGCTACATACTCTATGACATTCTGGAAATAGCAAAACTATGGGACAAGGAAAAGATCAGTTGTGTATATGTAGATGTGTTGGTGGATGCAGTGGGGAGATGAATAGATGGAGCATTAAGGACTTTCAGGGCTGTGATACAGTATTATAATGAAGGATATATGTCATTATATATTTGTTCATATCCTATATAAGGTACAATGCCAAGAGTGAACCCTATAGTAACTGTGGACTTGGGATGATTATGATGTTTCAATTTAGGTTCATGTTAGGTAACAAATGTACCATGGTGCTGAGTGATATTGGCTAATGTGGGGGCTATGAATATGTGGGAACAGAGTGTATATGGGAAGTCTCTCTGCCTTCTTATCACTTTTGTTGTTAACCTACAACTGGCCTAAAAATTAAAGATTGACAGGAAGGGGGTGCAGGGAAGAATCAGGCTGGCAATAAAGGGTAAAAAAAGAGTAAAAAAGGAGAGTGACCTTCAAGAAGTAATAAGTGGAAGGAAAAGAGGGAACTGTAGGTTTGAGTTGTGGGGCAAAGAGAAAATGATCTTATCCTTCAATAGTGTGAAATCTCTCCCATTCTAGCAGGAGAGAACATAGGAAAGAGGTGAATTTGGGCAATGTAGAAAGTCAGTAGGATGTACTTAAAGTGGAACTTAAGGGTAAATAGCATAAATGTTGGTGAGGACGAGCCTGCCTTCACATAAATTTGTAGATTAAGAGAAGCAAAGTTAAGAAAGACTTTGTCTTATGACCACAAACTTCTCAATGAAGCAAAAGTTGCCTTTTCTGGCAATCTAGGGTTGAGTACAAAGTTGGAATACCTGCAGAATAAAATTAAAAGTAAATCCTAGACATGGGAAAGTAAAAGGCTAATGGATGTATTAGTTTCCTTTCTCTGCTAAAGCAAATTACAGTAAAGTATATAACTAATAACCTCAGAGTTTTAGTACTTTGTAGTTCTATACAAGTGTGATGTGTATCTCACTAGCTAAAATCAAGACATCTTAAAGTTATCTTAAAGTTAACTGAGAAACAATTTTAATTTCATATGCTACCTTACTCCCTCTTTGCCATGTAACCCAATATAGTATTGGGTTTTGGTGAATAGGAGGTGGGCATTTCTTGAGACCATTGTTCTATCACAATGGCTGAGGCTGAGCGTCAACCTGAATTTAGAGACTAGGGCTTGAAATGAGGCTAATCTTGGAAATGCATACTTATATGCCACAACAAAGGAATAGAAAAAAAAAACTTGTTTGAGCCTGGATTCAGAGTTCAAACTTGTGTTTAGTGAAAAAATAGAAGTACAGAAAAATTAGGTGGTAATGATAGAGTATATTGCATAATGAGCCATGGTGTCCGGTCCTGTTAGCCAAAGACGTTAGAAAAACAAAAACAAAAACAAAAACAAAAACAACTGATAGACTGCAGGGGGTGACAGTGGAGTGGAAAATGGGGAAAAAAAGGAACTGATGTTATCTGTGAAATGAAAAGGTAGCTATGATATATTTAAGGAAGTGAAAGTCAGAAAAATAATATTCAAAGAGTAGGATATTGGAATTTAAGATCTCAGAGCTAGACTAGTTTAGGGTGATGAAAACTTCTAGGACATAATCATGGGAACAAATAATTAACGATGGGGATAGTGGCCACTGAAATGGAGAAGTTCAAATATTTGTAAAGTTATTATTGGATGGACCATTCATAATGTACCCTGAAGTCACCTGTTATGATAGCTGACTTTGCAGTAGAAAGATCATGAGACTCATAATAATTTGTCAATCATTGAAGGAGAACTCTCAGAAAAGTAGTCAAATATGGAGGTACTTGTAGTAGAGGTACAGATTAACAGCATGAGAAATAAAGAAGCAGGGATTTGTACTTGATGATAGATAAGAAATGATGTGGGGACTCAGCTTTAGGGAATCAGAAGAAAGCTTCCTCCATCCCTTGGCCCCAAAATACAGAAAAGGAATGAGAATAAGGAGAAACCTTATTCTCCTGAAGAAACTTGTAGAGGAAGCTGAAAACTTTGGGTTGGAAGGTTAGGTTATATTTAAGGCACAGAAGTAAAGATGCAGGGATATTTGTTTACCATAGAACAACATTTGAAAAGGTCTAATGGAAGGCTTTGCAGAGAAAGTCTGCATATATGTTTTGGGGGTTATGTAAGGAGCCAAAGAGAAGAATTATGGGACAGTATTCCATGATGGTGAAAACACAGAAGCTAAAGCCTCTAAGCTATTTACCTGTTAAGTGATGACAAAGGTTAGAATTAATGATGAAGTTTTCAAAGGGAACATTATAATAAATTTACAGTAACATTAATAAAAGCAGAAACCTTATGTATAGGAGGGAGCTGATAATGTTAAGGGTTGATGGTACTCTTGTAGATGCTACAGGAAGCCCAGGAGTAAATCTTATATGTCTTATTCATAGAGATTTTTCCTTATTTTTTTTGTTGGAAGGAAGGGAGGGAGGGAGGGAGGGAGGAAGAGAGAAAGAGAGTGAAGGAGGGTGGAAAGGAGGGTAGGAGGAAGGGAAGGATGGATTGAATAGAGAGACATAGAAAAAAAAATCGCTAGGTTATTTCCTAGTGTTAAAATGAGAGTGGATTTGTCCTAGACTGCTTTCAACACAGCTCCTGATGCTATCCTTTATTTCTGCAGGAAGGCACTAAAAAGCAAAAACAAAAACAAAACAAAACAAAACAAACAACAAAAAAAAACCAAACAAACTTTGAGAGTTGTGTTTTTAAATACTAAAATGCAAGCCTTAAGTTAGGTCATTCCAGCATTAAACTAAATTAAACATCTACCAAAATGAGCACATCAGTATACATATAAGAGATATATCTTTCATATTAGAGAGCTTCTGTTTAAAATTGACATTCTTTCTGTTTTTACTAGCTCAGTATTTGATTACATGGAGGGATAAGGGTATGATTGAGGGGGGGAAAGATAATATCAGTAAGGACCTGCTTTGAAGAATGGTGTGAAGCAGTGGAGTGTGTGTTTCTCTTTGTAGTTACTGTCTATCACTCATAATGGGATCTCTATGCATTTACTACAATGAGAAAGAAATGTAAGCTTTCACAGCCTCTTACAATGTGAATAATGACTTATAAATGTTTCTGATCACATTAATGCTGCAGGAAAAGTGAAGTGATTGAGGAAAGTATTTTTTAAAAAAACGATTTTCCTCAGATTTAGAAGGTAAATTTGAATTTACTATGGCTGTTTAAGACATTTCTGAATGCAATGGGTACTTTTAAATTATAAATTAATAAGACAATAACTATATACCGTTTGATATTTGGCATATATATGTGAGAAGGGGGTTTGGATATGTTTAAAGTTATTTTTTTAGTTTTATATAAGAAGAGGTAGCAGGAGGAGGGAGGTACAGTATTACAAATTATAATGGAAGATGTAGTCATCCGAGATACTAAAATAGCTGAAGCATTAAATGAATATTTCCAAATACATTTACAAGGGAGAATATTTATGACTACCTATTCTATATCAGAATCACTATGGCCAAGGTAATAAAGAAGATGGAAAAAATTCAAGTCTCTGAATTTTCCTAACTTGACATGTTAGTAGCACATGACCTGGCTACAAAAATAGTCATTAGGTTTAAGTGCATTTCTTTTGAAATTTCATGAGTAATTGGAAATACATGTGTAGCACTCAAGTTAATATAGTCAATCTGCAACCTCAGCCTTCACTAAATAAGCAGATCATCCAGAAAACATTTTTCCCATTTTTTGAAACATGGAATTATTGGCCCCCACCAACATGGTTTTTGATCTGATTTTTCAGTATAGGAGGCTTGTTAGAGTAGTTTCTTCTTATTCCCTTGTTGTGTCTTATTGTAAATAGTGATGTTTATAATGCTAAAGATTAAACATAAGGAAAATTCCCCCATAATTTGAATCATAAAGTTTTGTTGCTTGAAATATACATGAAGACATTGGTTGAATTGATCTTCTCTGTTTAGTTAGTATGAGAGACAAAGGAAGGAAAAAATAAAATGACATTATCAAAATTACCACCCTTAAAACACAGTTTGATGTGGTTCATGATCTCTTTTAGATTGTTGTGAAACTGTTTAGTAAACTGGAAAAGATAATAAAGTAAGTGAAATCACAGGCAAGCTTAACTTGACTAGTCACCTTGCTACTTGAGTGTGGCGCTATATATATATATGTGTGTGTGTGTGTGTGTGTGTGTGTGTGTGTGTGTATATATAAATTATGGATTTTAATTGTTTCATTTTAAAAATTGTTTCAAGACTGATCTTTGTATTTTTTTCTTTCAATTTTTAAATTTTCCTTTTCCTTTAAAATGTTTATTTATTTTTAGAGAGAGAGAGAGACAGAGTGGGCAGGGGAGAGTCAGAGGGAGGGAAAGAATCCCAAGTTGGTTCCATGCTGGGCTTGATCTCATGAACTGTGAGATCATGACCTAAGAAGAAATCAAGAGTCAGACACCTAACCGACTGAGCCACCCATGTGCCCCTTTATTTTTTTTTAAATAAGAAAAATAATATTAAAAAATGGAATGTGACATTGACAATAACTTTCAAAATGATTAAAACTATCGAACTAATATCTGTTAATTTACATGGTAAATTTTTTTATTCATACAGACTTTAAAAAAAAATGTTTTTAACGTGTATTTATTTTTGAGACAGGCAGAGACAGAACATGAACAGGGGAGGGGCAGAGAGAGGGAGACACAGAATTTGAAACAGGCTCCAGGCTCTGAGCTGTCAGCACAGAGCCCGACATGGGGCTCGAACTCACAGACCATGAGATCATGACCTGAGCCGAAGTTGGCCGCTTAACTGACTGAGCCACCCAGGCGCCCCTCATATAGACTTTTAAAGAATGTATTGGCATTTAGCAGCATTCTTCGTATTTATCAGGGGAGAAAGGTTTGACAGTAGTCTTGAGAAGTTAATAGTATAGGAAAACCATGCATACATAGTATGTATGTAAAAGGATAGAAGTTTGTGTATAGGAAAGGCATACATACATAAGGGGAAAATCCAGCTAAAGAAGTGTGTGGCAAAATCTTGTAAAAACAGCTTTCATACACTGAAAATGAAGGAAGAGGTCAGACATCCTAGGGAAGTTTCTGGACATGGTCTACCAGAGTTGCTTCTTAGTTATCACCCAAAAAAATCTTAAAAAACAAAATCTTGCAGAAAGGAGATAGAATACTTCATAGAGGAGGACAATGTGAGCAAAAATGTATGCAGGATTGGTAAAGAGTCTTTCATATATATCTGAGAAACCACCTTTTAGTTAGTAGAATATCTGAAGGAATCTACACAGTGTGTAACAGAAGATAAAGCTGGATAAAAAGATGAGAAATCCACAGTAGATGAGCTTTCATTGGGTATTAGTAAAGAGAATGAAAACCAGAAACCAAAGCTGAGCCTAGGGGGTACCTATTTAATGGGTGGGAAAGGAACACAAGCAAAATATTCTTCACAGGACCAATCATAATTCATCATTACCATGTACATACCATATACCAAATAGACTGCCCTAGGCACTGAAGATTCAGCAATGGTGAGAGTCTCCTTGCTTTTGAAGAGCTTACTGTCTAGTGACAGATACAGGTACACAAATCATTCAGCCACATAATAGGTACAATCAAAGAGTGTGCCTAAAGGCTAGAAGGGAGCAAACACACAGATCAAAATGCCTCTTTCTGTCTGGGAAGATGAGAGAAGACCTTATTGAATAGTTGACTTTTGTGTTTGGTCTGAAAGGATGAATATTGATTTGGAAATCAGAAACAGAGGGGAATAGGATTCCAGACCGAGGAATTACGTATGAAGATATGTTAAAACAGACTATAAATTCAGATTACCAAATATAGCGAAATGACACTGCAGCCCAGGAAGCTGACCAGGGAATCATAAAAAGTGAAGTTGGCACAAAGCTGGGATGGATCATAAAAGGCTTTGCTTGGATCTTGCCTTAAGATGTTTAAGAATCATTTGAAGATTTAAGCATTTTAAGCTGTTTAATGATGCTGTCAGATTCTGCACTTTGAACCATCACTGCAGCATTTGTGTAAAAGATAAGTTACAAGTCAGGACCAGAGTTCAAGACTCTGATATGGTGGACATTGATGAGCAATGCTGAGTAGAATCTATTTAAATCATTGCCAGTCAAGAAGTGGAGAGCAGTGAAGAACATTAGAGATAGATAAAAGCTGGCTGCAAATACGTGTGGGTAAGGGAGAGGAAGAATTACAGAATACATGCTAAGCTTTGACTCAGGGGCTATATAACCAAATATGGCTGTAGCAGTAAATGAAGAGGATAAGAATAAGGAGTTAATTGTAATATATAATCAATGGATCAAGAGTTTATTCTGCCTTTGTTGTGTGAATATGTTTTCATGTGGGAAAAATCTCTATTTAGAGAGATTTCTAACAAATGCAGAAAGGATAACACTTTGTAACCTTTAATAAAATAGTAGATCCGGGTGATGATCATCAATGATGCCCTATTGATAAGGTATTTCTTTTTTTCTTTTTTTTTTAATTTTAATTTTTTTAATTCCCAGTTATTTTCCATCATTTTTTTAGACCCTACTCACATGTATAATAATTTGTAAACAGTAGTAGTAAGTGTAAAACAGTTATGTATTCATTCTTATATTCACTTTGCTAACATGTTTATATTGCGTTTTGTGGGATATTAAAATCATTTATTCTAGATGGTGGAGTTATGGGTGTTTTAATTTTTTTCTCTTAAAAATTTTTTTTAATTCAATTTATTGTCAAATTAGCTAATAATAATGTATATGGTGTGCGCTTTGCTTCAGGAGTAGATTCCTGTGATTCATCACTTACATAAAACACCCAGTACTCACCTCCATAAGTGTCCTTCTCAATGCTTATCACCCATTTCCCCTGCCCCCGCCCCCCAGCCATCCCTACCTTCCACCCTCAGTTTGTTCTCTGTATTTACAAGTCTCTTATGATTTGCTTCCCTCTCTGTTTGTAACTGTATACGTTTTTTTCTTTCCCTTCCCCCATGGTCTTCTGTTCAGTTTCTTAACTTCTACATATGATTAAAACATTTAATACCTACCTTTCTCTGACTGACTTATTTCACTTAGCATAATCTCCTCCAGTTTCATCCACGTTGTTACAAATGGCAAGATTTCATTCTTTTTCATTGTCAAGTAATATTCCATTGTGTATATATACCACATATTCTTTATCCATTCGTCAGATGATGGACATTTGTGCTCTTTCCATAATTTGGCTATTGTTGATAGCACTGCTATAAATATTGGGGGTACATATGCCCCTATGAATCAGCACGCCTGTATACTTTGGATAAATTCCTAGTAGTGCTATTGCTGGGTTATAGGGTAATTCAGTCTTTGAATTTTTTGGGGAACCTCCACACTGTTTTCCAGAGTGGCTGCACCAGTTTGCATTTCCACCAACAATGTAAGAGGGTTCCCCTTTCTCCACATCCTCACTAACATCTGTTGTTTCCTGAGTTGTTCATTTTAGCCACTCTGATCGGTGTGAGGTGGTATCTCAATGTAGTTTTGATTTTTATTTCCTTGATGATGAACAAGCATCTTTTCATGTGTCTGTTGGCTATTTGGATGTCTTCTTGGGAAAAACGTCTATTCATGTCTTCTGCTCATTTGTTCACTGGATTATTATTTTTTTGGGGGGGGTGTTGAGTTTGGTTAAGTTCTTTATAGATTTTGGATTCTAACCCTTTATCTGTATGTCATTTGCAAATATCTTCTCCCAATCCATCGGTTGCCTTTTAGTTTTGTTGATTGTTTCCTTTGCTGTACATAAGCTTTTTATCTTGATGATATCCCAATAGTTCATTTTTGCTTTCATTTCCCTTGCCTTTGGAGATGTGTAAAGTAAGAAGTTGCTGCGGCTGAGGTCAAAGATGTTGTTGCCTGTTTTCTCTTTTAGGATTTTGATGGTTTCCTGTCTCACATATAGGTCTTTCAAATTCAAGTTAATTAATATACAGTGTAGTATTGGTTTCAGGAGTAGAAACCAGTGATCCATCACCTACATAAAACACCCAGTGCTCATTCCAACAAGTGCCCTTCTTAATGCTTATTACCCATTAACCTATCCCCCACCCACTTCTTCTCCAGAAGCCCTGGGTTTCTTCTCTGTATTCAAGAGTCTCTTATAGCTTGTCTCCCTCTCTGTTTTTATCTTATTTTTCCTTCCCTTCACCTATGTTCATCTGTTGTGTTTCTTAAATTCCACATATGAGTGAAATCATATGATACTTGTCTTTCTTAAGACAGGTATTAGGATGATATCACCTGACTTGAAAATAAGTTTCAGCCTTACTAAAGGTGGGGCAATCATACATTATATGTTCCATGATGTGATGCAAGAGGAAATACAGAGCATCACATATGAAATTTTCTTCTATTAAAAAAGAAATTGGCCCTATAATTTATCAAGAGTTTAGATTTAATTACCAGTTTATAGGAAATACTTAAACTAGTGGAAAAGTCAGCCACTACTGCAAGGAACAGTTAAAACAATGCCAAGAAAAGAGACATGGAGGGCAGGTGATGGTAGAGGATTAAAAAGAGATTTCAGAAGCATAATAATCAAATGCAATTTGTGGAATTTGATCTTGAGTGGAATGAACCAACTTTAAAAAGAGCTCCTTGAAATAATCAGGCAAGTTTAAATATAGACTCTGTATTAGATTCTATTTAGTATTTATTGTTAATGTTATTGGGTATGTTATTAGAGATGCATGCTGTTGAATTTACAAATGGAAAGGCATAGAACCTCGGATCTTATTTAACATGACATGACATACATGACATGACATGACATGACATGACATAAAATAAAAACTTTGTGGGGACTGGATAAAATGAGATTGGGAACATTTCTCTCTGAAGTTTAGTGTTCGACACTGAATAGTTGAATGTTCTTTGTGGTCCTCTCTTTATGTTTGAGAATTTCCATAATGAAAAGAAAAAAAACAGTTTAATTTAAAGTAGGTCAATTTTAGGTGCCCATCAGATGTGCAGGTATAGATTTTCAGTAGAATTTAATGGTAATACATATTCTAAATTAGTTTTGGATGATGTATTCACTAGAAGTTTATGCACAGTACACAATGAGACTGTAGTCATATGAACTCTGGGGACAGCAATATTTAGGAGGGAAGAGGAAGAGAAGTTAGTAGAGGATAGTAAAAAGGATCAGAGAGATGGGAAGAAAGTCAGGATGATGCTCCAAAAAAGAAAGAGTTACCAACATGCCTATATGTCACACAAGGTATTATACATTAGATTTTAAAATCATATGCTATCATTGGTAGTCCTATTGAGAGGAATTTTAGAGGAATGCTCATGGAAGGAAGAGAATGGACTAGAAGGCTAGAGAGAAAAGGATTCATAAAGGGTCTAGAAATAAGACATTAGAATTCTTTGTATCCTTTCAAAAAGATTGGCCATTAAGGTTTTCTTTTTTTAAGTAATGTTTGCTTTTATTTTTGTTTGTTTTCTACTTTGTTTGGTGGTAGAGAAATATAGGAATGTAGGATATGTAAGGGTGGGTGACTCATGGATGCAGAGGAAGATGTAACACAAAGCTATTGTAAGAGAACTGATACTAATAAACAGAGCTGCTCACTCATACAGGTCCTCCTGTATGAGAAACCTTTCCAAGGCCCTAGAGAGAGCCCTTGCAGTATGTGTGCATGGACATAGATTTTGTAAAAAGGAGAAAAAGAAATTAGATACTGGCTGTACTGTTACAACTTCTATCACTTTTTTCCCTCATCTACAGTGGTGTTTGAGTGACCACTAGCATTTATGGGATCCTGCTAAATGGACTTTGAATTGAGAATCCTTTTAGTTGAGATTGAGTGGGATATGTTGTATGTAGTCTAATTGGAGTTTAAATTATTCTGGCTGTGCAGGCATAGAAATGATTTATAGGAATATTCCCTCTACCCACTGTGAAAAATCATTGTGACACAAAGGTACAGGGCCATCATTTGTACTGTAACTTCTGCCATGGTGCCTGGTCCTGGAAGCAGGTGGAGAGTAGAGGAAAGTAAAATTTAAAATGCAGAGAGCTAGAAATGTAAAATTAAAAGTAAGAGATTTGGTTCTCATCAATACCTGGTCAAAATGGAAGTTCTACTTGTCAGATATATACTAGATAATATAATACATATAATCATAAAAATACCATGTCATTTTTTCTTTTTTTTTTTTTGGTGAACATATAATTATGGATCCAGTTGCCTGTGTTTCTATTGCACAAACCTTTGCTATTACAAATAGTAACTATATTTATAACTCCTCATGTGTAAAAAAAATGTAAAAGAAGCATTCCTACATTTGACAATAAGTGCCCTTTAACAAGTAATGTTGCCATGTGAAGACATGACCATTGAGTATGCAGCCATTAAATGATAGGAAAAAGACTCTTAGCCAGCTATATTAAGCAGTGAATTGATTAAAAAAAAAGTTACTTTTCTACATTTTGTGACATTTAGGGTATTTTTCTACTTTTAAAATTTGTAATATTTTATGATTTCATTTGTTTATCTGAAATGTTCATTGTCATACTTAATACTGCCATCATAATTTTATATATGTTTTTAAAGAAACTTTCACAAAACCTGGATCTAAGAATGTACAGGAGTCAAGAAGAAGATGGCTTATGCAAGGAAGTACAATAAACATTTACAAAAAAATAAAAATTATAAAAGCTCTCACTTCTCTTAGTTTTTGTTCAGTCAAGAACAGAAGGACTTGTCCTTTAACAATACAGAATTATTTTCTTAAAAACACAGTTTGAAAAATATTTGTATTCTAAGTGCTAGGATAGTCACACATACACATACAAAGTAGCATATACATCAAAAATGCACTGTGTTTATTTAGTTCATAGCTGATTATTGCTTTCTTCCTCTACCCTGTCACCCACCTCCACCTCACAGGAGAAACACACAAACTCTGCATCTCCTTTCTTAAACTTGATTTTTTGCTGTCAAGTCTGGAGAGAAAAGGGAAATGCCACAAAGGAAAATGAAATACTTCTAGGGCAAAGAGAATAAAATGTAAGCAGAATGGAATGTTGCCTCTTTAGGGAAGTTGAATAAACTATTTACTGTTTCTTGTTAATAAATCTAAAAAGTCAAATATGTGACGAAAGTATTTTGTCCCTGGTAAAACATAGTAGGTCTCTAGAATTTTTGCTCTGTTTGACCACCGGGAGCAAATATTCTATACCCATAAATACACTTAATAGTAAATCAAAGATGATTAAGGCCACAATCCGAAGATTTAGGAAAACAACAAACTAACAAAAAAAGATATAGGCCAAGGAGTAATATATCCTTAGGATAAAACATCTTTGGCACTATAGATTTAAAGGGCTGATAGTTTTATGACAGATGCAATTTACAATTTTCAAAAGTATATTATATTGTATATTGATGAAGTATATTTAGAAAACTGCAAGACTATGCTTAATTATTTATAGGGAAATACAATTGTTAGTGTTGTTTGCATGTGTCTTCTAAACCAGAGTTTATTTAAATTATTTAAAAATAATTTTAGATAGATTTTATTAGTTTGATTTTTATTTTTCAAGGGCCAGGTATATATTAATGTTTAATTCTGGATCCAGAATTTAACCTAATTTCCTCTTTTGAACTAGAAGTAAAGTTTGTATTTCAAAAAATGTTTATTCTTTTATCTTTTATTTACAGATTTAAAAGCAGTGTAGACAGTTGCAAAAATGATAGGCTACTATTTTGTTTTTATAGTGCACAGAAAAGTTGAGAATTTTCCGTTTCATTTTACCAGTATAGAAAAACCAGATGTGACACACAGTCTTCCCATAAATATCTGACTGATCGTCCTTCTTATCCTTGAGAATGAAATGAAGGTAAGGCCTATGTTGCAGTACAGTTGGGAAAAATCATAGAGGAAGACTTGTGGTAGTCCTGAGTTTAAATCCTTAATCAGTCACCTGTCTCTCATGTGACGGTGGGCAAAATCATTCATTCCACTGTAGAGTATGATTGCTATTTGAATGCTTTTATATTCATTAGTTAATATGACCCAGCTTTTATTTCATTTTCAGAATGACAGTATAATGAACACTGTATTTTTCCTCATGAACCCAACATCGTATGTCACATATTTGAGTAGGGATGCTATGTAGGGAGATCTTACATAATTAGTGAACACCCAACAAAATATTTATTGTTAACTTTCCTTTTTCAGCATGATTTACATGTTTTCATACCTTTGATATTAAAAGATAGTGATATTATGAGTGAACAGATTTCAAAGATAGCAGCTTACTTGAACTTTTGAGAAAGTAAACTAATTCACAATAAAGTGACATAATTTCAGGCCCTAGTTCCTAACTTGACCCCGTAATGATGGGAATCTTAGTAAAATATAATATAGGTTACAGGTTTATGTTTTAGTTAAATAATTCTTAGTAGCCAGAATAGAGCAAGAATATTCTCTCTTCTTTTAAAGAAAAGCATTCCCATTTAGACCTGGAAATTACAGTGAATTTTTGTCTTCTATGGCTGTCTAATATTGAACCAAAAAACTATTGTAAACTTTTTTAAACTAAAATTTTACCATTCAGGTTCTCTGAAATATTTCTGTAATTATCCTGATATGCTTAGATGCTTGTGCTACTAAAACATACCTGCAATGCATTAAAATAGATAGTTTTTACATTAAAGAAGTTAAATAGAAGTAATGTTTTTCAAGTAATATTAGAATTCAAGGTAATCATTCCAAAGTATTTCAGCTTTTGAATAAACATATCTCCTTGTACCACAGTATTCTTCTTGGCCCAAGTTCAGTGATTGATAAAGTGCTTAAATCAACAGAAAGAGCAATCTTCATTACTTATTTCATAATTTTGGAGATTCCAGGGAATAAACTCTCTACTTTCAATTTTGGAACCATATATCATAAAGTCCCTGTGGCTGCAGAAATGAATTAATGTACTAAGGTAGTTCTCAAAACAGCTGGTTAATATTGATAGAACAAAGAGTCATCAAAGGCCAAAAGTACAATAATAATGGTCATGTGAAAATGACCAACAGGTACACTAAAGACCTGAAAGTATAAGTTAAAATATATCAACTAAACTCCATTATTAAAGTGAGTGGTAAGTTAGACTGCCCTAGAAATCTAAGTATATATTTCATAGTACTAGAACTATCTAGTAGAATTAAAATTAATACCCTATGAAATTTATAATAGCTCTCCATTTTTTTTTACCCTAGTTTAAAGAACTACCTAGGGAATTAAGGTGAAGTTGTGACACAGATTTGCATAAATCTCCCTAATGATTGTTGTGTTATTTCAGTTTTTACGGCTTCCATTTTCATCTTATATTTTCCATTCTCTATGTATGTGTGAATACATAATGTTAATATGGAAATCCTATTAAAAACTTTACTATTTTAGTTATTTCTTTGAAAAATAGTTTTTGGCCCATTTTCTTTCTTTCTTATATGCCTCTTATTTACTAGTCTTTCTTCCACAAATTCAAATGTCCTGAGAGAAATGGATGGCAAGTAAATGCCAGAGAATGACTAAGTGTAATAAACATAAACAGCTGCTGGGGTGCCATCTTCAAAATTAGACCTGGAGAAATGTTTCTTTTCTGTTTTCACATGTGAATACACTAGATGAGTAGTTATTATGTCTTTACCAGCCACTGCCTTATGTAACATAATATATTCAATATTCAGTTACCAAAAGAACAGCAGATGCTTGTGAATACTCAGTGAAAAAGGCACATGTAAGTCTTCCTTGTATAAATAGGCTTATGTCAGCTTCATAGTCAGTAGACTCAATCATTAATGAATTTGTGTTCCACCTCTTTATACTCTACTATACCTAATTTCGTTAAATAATTGTAATGTTCTATTTTTAACTAGTTTTCAATTTCTACCTTGACCATTATATTTATTGTTGTTTATTCATTATATTTTGAAGGTGGGGGGTTTACTTCATTAAGTAATGATTATGAAATTTTATCCCAAGTTATTGTAGAGAGTTTATGTAATTTATATCCATACTGGTATCTGTTATATAATCTTACTGTCCACCTGAAGTAACAAGTTTTTACTTCACAAATGGGATAGGATTGTTCGGTCTACATCAGGAGTAAGGAACCATTTTGGTGGACACTTATGTTGCAAGTCAGCTGCATTGAATGTGTCCCTTTAATTACAGAGGTAAAATGGATTTGTAACCACCATTCCTAGATCATGCTTGTATTTATGACATCGTTTTTTACGGCACTTTTTTTTTTTTTTTTGCAGTGAGTGAAAGCATGAAATATTTAGATTTGAAGTTTTTTTAATGCAAATAGATTTTCTCATATTTCTTCCTGCCACAGTCTGCCCAGAACAAATATGCTATATTAGCTGAGTAATTACACCCTAAATGTCTTCTTCTGGATGCAACTCTAAATAGTACTTGTCTTGTGAGCAGTGATTATTTGTATTTGCAAACAGTCTATTAGCCTTTTCAAAGACCTACTTGGTATACAAAGAACTTGGCAAAGAGCTTCCTTTCCAAGGAACTTGTGTGTTTGTGTGTTTATGTGTGTAGGTTTTAAACTTGAGCAAGATCACCCAGAAAATTAGCACCAACAAATAGATATAAAATGAGATATCTACCCTATCCTGATAATTTGTTAAGCAGATTAGCAACCCTCACTCCATCTTTGTTAAATAATTTTACTTTCTATCTAACTTAAATACATGAGATTATGGGTTAAGTTTATTTACTCTGGTTCTTTCCTCACATGTAGTCACTGTTTTGTATGTAATCATAATGAAATCACTTCACTATTCTGTTTTTTTATTTGTTGATAAATCCATTACTTCACATAGAACTTCCCTCTAATACTTTAATAAAAAATAACTACTTGTGAGCATTTATTAAGTGCTAATTCTGTACTTAGCACTTTGCATGTCTTTTCTCATCGTTCTTAAAAAAAGCTCTTGAAATACAGATTATAATTTGAAACCAAGCCTGTATTACTTCACATGCAATAATCCTAGAAATTATTCTCATCTTTCTCAACTGTTTCCAAGATTCAGATGTTTATCAATTTTAGGTGTCCCAGATTTCATCATTGTCTGATAAATGTGGATTCTAAGTCAGTATACTGGGATGACGTTTTTGTTTCCATTTCACAGATGATACTGAAATTCAGGAATGTTTATGAATGCCTAATGTGCTCACTGGTCCTATTGGTATCTAAAAGAAGAGAATTATAGGAAATGCCATTAAGTATCTCTTCTCATAAGAAAGCATGACTTTTGCAGTTCCACAAAGAAAATACAGAAGATAAAAAGTTGTATCCAGCAGACTTGTCTAACAAGGCTGTTTTGAAGATTAAATAATGTAGGCTAAGCACTTTTTACAGTAAATGCACCATAAATAGCTGTTACTCTACCAGGTTTTGAGGTTAGAGATAATCATACTTACCTGTTACTGATCCCTACCTTCAGAGTGAGCCCCAAACGTGAAATGTTCACAAGATTAAGTGTTAAATTGATACATTAATGAGTGTGAGGTATTGGAATAAAAGTAAAGTCAGAGTATGGTGAAATACATCATTGAAAATATCCAGGAAGAGGTGAATTTTGAGCGGGACTCTAACAAATGTGAGTGACTGAACTGAGTGAGAAATGCATTCCAAAGCAAAGGGCTATCAGTTATCTATATTCAAGATTAGAAAGGGCTTATTGCTTAAGACAGGTAATAATAGAACAGCACAGTATGCCATTTTTGGATGTGATGTGGTATTTCCTCAGTTTTCTGCTGAATTTGAAGCTAAAGAGTACTTACCTCCTCAAACTTATATACAGTAACTGTTTTTGTCTGTACACTCTTTAGTATGAAATGGTACTTTTGTTCTGTGCATTAAAGGTGACTAAAAATTAGCAAAGGAGTAAAACAATATTCAAATTAAAATATACATTTTCAAGATAAGTATAATCTTTTTTTCTGAAAATATCGATCTTATACTTAGTTAATTCATTTCAAGAATTTATTTAAAATTTGATTACTTTCAGGATAGTATTTTATAATTATAGTCATAGGCAAGTGATTTTTTTAGTTTCCCTATTTGGTTAGTTACATTGTAGATAGAGAAATAAACTTCCAATTGGTAATACTACATTTAAAGAATCTTATCAAACACGAGTAGTTTAATAATTGTCATTACTACAGTTTAATAATAGCGAGGATATCAGATATCAGTGATTTTGACATCAATGATTCAGTCAAATTTCAGTGAGAATAAAAATAACAAATTTATAAATAAATTTTTGTGGTTGTAGGCAGAATCTGTCCCTCAACTTAAAGACTTAAATATAGAAATGTGTTTATTCCTTTAAAAAGATCTCCTCTGCATTGTAGTTTAGTGTGATAGAATCAGAAAACCAAAGTATGAACGAGTTGTATATAATAACATAGAAGTTTATTAAGAGTCATAATTGTCCAATTTCTCTGGTTACTTTGGTATTAAGTGTTTTTGATACCATTACAGATTTCTGTACTTTCCCATCTAACTTCAGTTTAGAATACCCATAAGACTCAGGTTCATTTCTTCTCCTAGCTTTTTTTTTTTTTTTTAATTTTTTTTTCAACGTTTATTTATTTTTTGGGACAGAGAGAGACAGAGCATGAATGGGGGAAGGGCAGAGAGGGAGGGAGACACAGAATCGGAAACAGGCTCCAGGCTCTGAGGCATCAGCCCAGAGCCCGATGTGGGGCTCGAACTCACGAACCGCGAGATGGTGACCTGGCTGAAGTCGGACGCTTAACCGACTGCGCCACCCAGGCGCCCCTCTTCTCCTAGCTTTAACACTATATTGCTGTGACTATACTCCTTCAACAAATCATCATCCAAATACTTTCTTATTCCTTTTAAAACACAAATTTTGAATGTTGATGAAAACTTTTTAAGTTAAAAGATACTGCTTCTCTCAAGGTAGGAGACGACTGCAGGAAAATTCTGGTTGCTGGGATTTTTTTTTTTTTTTTTTAGAATCACACACACTATTTTTATTTCAGTGCAATCCCGAGAACTAGATAGTTCGTAAACAATAATGACACACCTACAAGAAATACCCTCTAAGTGAAGATATTAATTGTACTATGGAAAGAAATAGTGAAAACAATGATACAATTAGCTGCAGTACCATAGAAAGACATTGGGGGTAATTATTAATGCCTAGAGATGGACTACTTTGGCAAGTAGTAAATTCTTCATTAAAGAAGATGTTTAGACATTGACTAGATGAATTACTCTCAGGGATACCTTAGAAGAGATTCACAAATTGGAAAATTTAATTACATAAGTATATAATGTTCTCATCTAACAATTGAATTATTCTAAGACTCTATAAAGATAAAAATAAGATTGTAAAACATAAAAAATTGATACAAATTATTATATATTTAAATATGATTTAAAATACTAGTGACTTGCATATTAATTAATAATAGTAAGGAAATCAAGAAAATTTAGTGCTTTAGAAAAAAAATTTTGTCTGAATGTAATGACTTTGTCACTGGTATTTTTAAAAAAAATTTTTTTTAATGTTTATTTATTTTTGAGACAGAGACAGAGCATGAACAGGGGAGGGGCAGAGAGAGAGGGAGACACAGAATCTGAAACAGGCTCCAGGCTCTGAGCTGTCAGCACAGAGCCCAACGTGGGGCTCGAATCACGGACCGTGAGATCGTGACCTGAGCCAAAGTCGGACGCTTAACCGACCGAGCCACCCAGGAGCCCCTGTCACTGGTATTGAAAATAAAAATGAGTTGGGGTGCTTAGGTGGCTCAATCAGTTAAGCATTCAACTTCAGTTCAGGTTGTGATCTTGTGATTTGTGAGTTCAAGCCCTGCATTGGGCTCTGTGCTGACAGCTCAGAGCCTGGAGCTTGCTTCAGATTCTGTCTCCATCTCTCTCTCTGCCCATCTCTCTCTCTGGTTGCACTGTGTCTCTCTCAAAAATAAATAAACGTTAAAAAACATTTAAAAAATAATGAGATTTTCTACTACTTTATTTAATAACAGACTTAACTCATCTCATATAGACCACTTTTTCATTCTTGAAACAATTTTTTTACAAAGATTTGAAACCACATATTTTTTATGAACATTTGAAATTTTCAGGAAGGAAACAGTGGGAGAGAATTGGACTTGATACAGATTTTGTTAAGTTATATTGTCATCTTAAATGTAGTTCATTTACTTTAAATATTTTTTTTTGCTCTTTTATCAGACTGCTCTTTATAAATATGCTCCTCTACCTTTCAGTAAAACTATATATAAACTATGCTTTGGAGAATTGAGTTCTCAAGTCAGACAAGCTTAGGTCCAATTTCATTCCCTAACAGTATGACTTTGAGCAAAGTAGTCTTTCTAAGCCTCAGTTTTCTCATCTGTATAATAAGAATCATGGTTCTTGCCTAACAGGATAATATCTCTTCAATCCCAGTTTCTGTTAAATGAGAGACTCTCATAATTGTTTTCTATTATTTACTTTCTGTTTGTATTCTTTTTCACTTTCTTCCATACAGCAGGCTTTATGAAAGCCTTGACTTGATATAAATTTTGACTACTGAAAAAAGAGATAAAAGCTTCGTATTTTAAAAATACAAAGCAATTTGTTGGAAATAACTTCCTGGGAAGAAACGAAACAAAAACCTGTTCAGTGTATCTTTTGTTCCATTTATCTTGCTTGTCCAAGTTGCCTAGAGATAAAGGTATCTCTTAGTCTCTGTTCTATTGACTGTAGTCTTTTCAGCTAACAGTTTGAAATTTGGATAACTGCATTAGAAAAGCAGTTTTTGGCATGCCAGGAGATTGTTAAAACTTGCTGTCATATTTTTAAGATATGTTTGCTAGATCAAAGTGTTGCAATATAAAAGAAAAGGAAGAGAAAATTCAATTTCATTGGAATTCCTACTGCTTTTCATAAATGGCTAGCTAAATTTTTATTCAGTCAGGTTTTCTAGTGTTCAATTAAATATTTTCCTTTTATTTTGAAGTATAGAGAAATTTCTGACTCTATCAAAATAGTAAATAGGAATGCAGTGCTTTTCATGAAAATGAACATAGTTTAATGCAAAATTTGATATTTACCTCTGATGAAGAGCACATTTTGACAATTTCACTTAATTTTGTTGAGTCAGAAATTATTTTGACTTCTTCTTAGTCTGGCTCAAGTAGAAAAATAACGGACTATTCCATACAAAGAATAGTTATATTTACTTCTCACATTTGCATGCAATTAACTACAAACATATTTAAAACACAAAGTCCAAAAGTGTGTTGGATCTTATATAACTGTAAGAACTGGACTTTACTTTTCAGGCAGGCTTCTCTATGTAGAAAGTGAAGGAATGAAGGAAGAACATACTGTAACAAATCATCTGTGACATGCCCTGGGATGTTTTAGAGAAATCGAAAGCTTTACCTTCAAGAAACAATTTTCTGGTCAAAGAAACCAAGAAATATCTGAGTTATAGTATGATGAAATATAAAATCAAATGAAAACTCTTACCTTTATATTTGAAAGCTTCGGAACACATGAAGAAACACATATTATCCTTATCTAGATTTTTCGTTAATTGATAATATCCACTCATCTATTTTTTTCCAAAAGCAAAATCACAATGCATATTCATATTAAGACCAGTAAGATTTATTAAAAATTTGAGCAATAATACATGGGACAACATCATTTTGGATGCTAAACAAGTTAAAAGAGCTATAGTTAATATGAGTGATAGGGAAGAAAATAAAACAAACATTGTATTTAATGAAATGTGAATGGGTATTAACATGATAATTAAAACAGGAAACTGTTTCCATCAATATATAGGGTGGAATTGGGCAATGTTCTAATCAGATATTTCTGAAAAAATATATCATCACAGTATAATTCTATTGGTAATAGCATTCTTTACTGTCTGTAAATAGTATTTAGTTTCACTAAATAAAGAAAAGGAAAGATTTTTTTGTATACCTTTTTCCTTAAAGATTCTTAGAATGTGAATGTGTGCTTGTGTTCCTTTTTGTCTTAACCTTGTAACACATTTTTTTGGAGTAAGATTCAAGAAAAGACAGCATTATAACAACGGCTGATCTAAAGTCAAGAACATTCCAAAGTGTAATTTCGAATCGCTTTGCCTGTCATTACTTTATTACAATAACTGGCATAGTTTAACAATTATAGAGTGACTGAAGCTGTGGTTGTTCTCAGTGTATGCGTTATTTTCCCACTGCTTTGCTAGTAAATTCTTAATGAATATGAAGCCACTGCACGTGAGCCTTTCTTGAATGTGCTCCAAAAGGACAACATTGTCTTTTTCGCAGAGGTATTGAGAAGATAATTAAAGTTTAAGATGCAATTGAAAATGCTAAGATCACATAAATTAGTAATTTACTAATATATCAATAATCAGAAGACAATCATTAATCATAGTATGTGTATAGTCCAGACACTCTGTTCTTCTAATAATTATTTTTGCATATCTATGGAAGTTTTACTTTTTCTACAGTTTTCTAGAATTATCTAGAATTATATGCATGTGTCTTATGCCATTTTAAAATAAACAGTGCCATTATAGGCTTATTGTTTTGCAACTTATCATTGTATAAAATATTTACTGAAGATCAAAATGTGCAAGGTATTGTGTTAGACATTATAAAGGAAGGAGAAATGAATCTTCCTTGAATTCTACCAGGAGGTAGAATGAGACCTATAATATAATATCGTTAATACTGCTCCTGTATGCCAAATACAGTGCTCTGTTATTTCTAAAGCTCTCAAAACTGAACACAAGGAACATTATAATCTCTATTTTGCAGGTCAGGAAATTGTCCAAGGTTATAGTGCTGATAAGGTAGCAGTTGAGTGAACAGCTCTGCTGTTTATTTGTGCTTAGAATATTCCAATTATATGTGCTTTAATAATTTCAAACTTTCTAATAATCATATGTCTGTTTATTCACCTCATCAAATACTTTAGTTTCTTTCAAGAAGTATTTTTATGTTTGTAATACCTTATGAAATAGTTGAAAACAATTAAGTTGCTTGTCCCAAAACTAAGACTAAAACCTGGAACGCTCAATAAATGCTGAATTAATTAATTAATTGATTACTCTGGGAATGGGATATTCATATTCAATACAAGTGCATCAAAATGTATTTCTTTTTCTAATATTCTTAGTGCAGGAGAACATTTCATATCTGCACATAAAAAACCAGGATGGGAAAAAATTACAAATAGTGTTGAAACTCAGGGGTGATAATAAAAGTCTTTGACTTTGAGTTTTATCATAAAAAAGTGGTAGTCAATATTCACAGATAATTTTCTTCAGTGGTTCTCAAAGTGACATTTTGTAGATTTGTAGTATTTTCGGGTGACACAATGATTAGAGAGTTTTACTAGTGGTGTGGGAACTGGCTATTGCGGGGCTGATTCCAACTCTCACACAGTGACTTCATCTTGGCAGCCTGAATAAACCATGGTGAGAGTGTTTATACTGTGGAAATTAACAAACACTACAAAACCTGGACCTTTTTTTTTTTCTTTTCAAAAGACGTGTTACACAACACTGGCTTCTCCTCATGCTTAATGGGCAGAATCAAGGATGCTTGATTCCTCATGAGAGTTCCTCATGAGAAAGTACTGTCCTCTTTTTATCTGGCATTAGACCCATCTCCCTTTGCCATAAAAGGAAAATTTAATTTTTGTATGGTTTTAAAATGGTGATTTTTCCAAGAATGGATCCACCATGTAAATTGATAAAAGACTGGCTTTTATTTAATTACTATTTTAGAAAATCTGTTTACTAAGGGAAATGGCGTTTATTGTATTTGGGCCCCACAACATTCCATATCAGTTTGCATTTACTACTGTATCATTCAGCTTGATTCTCTATAGGTATGGGCTTTGTCTTTGTCGTGATACTAATGCATTTATATCTTCAAATATGTATCATTTTATCAAGAAAACATTTTCTGTTTTTCTTTTACAACATAGTCATTGCATTGTATTTATTTTTTTAAGTCAGATGTATAAGTGGTTATGTGATCTGCGAACTCCATTTTAACCTATTAAAGGAACATTGGTGTGGTTCAGTCTCTTCATTTTACAGAGAAGATAGCATGACCTGAAGAGATAAAAGGGCCTGACCAAGGTCACAGAACTCAGTGACATTCTAGACCGCATTAATTTATCTACTTTCCATTCACTTTCATTGACCAAACACTTTATGTATTAGCCAAATTTGTAACAACAAATGTGTGCTATTGTGATAATGCACATATGGTTCTCCTAACTGATATTTAACAGAGACCTTGGTAAAATTCTACCGAAGTTCAGCAATATAATTTCATTTAAATCATGCCACATTCTCTTTTTCAATGACAAGGAATTGTCATTGGGATTTTTTTTGACAATTGACAAGGAATTTTATTACGTTTTTATGGTACCCCAGAAATATATTCTGAATTTCATACTTAAAATTAACTCTAAGCTTAATGCATTTGGGAAGCCAGTTGCCTGGATTTGAAATGGCCAGCTCATGCAGCCACCTGGACACAAGATACTTACCTGAATATTTTAGCTGATGGGACTGCTGCATATTAAGCTGACTTTTGGCTTCCACTTTTACCTGTGTGGTCAAACTGAAAAAAGAATGAAATGAAAACTTTTTCTTTTTTTTTCAAGCTGCTGTGTCAGCTAAAGCAAGTGAAAACTGTGGGGTAGATGCATACAGAGGAAATGAGGACTATCACTGGAACTTTCGCACTGCACAATAAAGAAAAAAAATGGCTTTGTATTCTAGGTCCCCACGGATAACTGCCTATGAATATCATAGCAATGCTATCCTAAGCAAGATAATTCTTCTTATTCCAGTTTTCTCTTGCTCAAGGTCACATCTAAGAGTTGAATGAAATTAGCATAATGCTTTAAAATGTAGGTCCAGTGAATTCAGGTTAAATTTAAAACCTAAGGTTGATTTTTTTTGTTAAAGGGTGCTTCTAGATTTTGGCATGCACAATGAAAAAATGTTGCCTGAATATTTATCCATACTTGAACTGGCATTCTTTAAAGTTGCTGATGTGAAGCATGTGAGTTCAAGTTCCAGAATTTAAAAGGTTTAACATTAATATCACATGTGTGAAGAATGCTTATTGAAATACTTTTGATGATTGAAATGGAATCTTTTGAATGATTTATTTATTATTGCTGTATCTGCATTGTTAACAGATCTGATGATAAAACTGACACCTGGTTTAAATGTAAATATTTCATTCTTTACACAAAATGCAAACATTACATTTATGTAAATGTAAGTCATACTATTGTTTTCTGTGTTACCTGGCGTTATGATAATGTAGTAAACTGCTCTATTCTTTGCCTTGATTTAATGCTCTGATGTTTTCTTTTTTCTACTTTCTGTGGGACTTGAGAATCTTTACAATATAATCAATGAGTTATTTTGAATATGATTTTTTCTTCTTTTTGTGTTACACGGCTAAAGTGGGTTTTTTTATTTACTTGGTTGTGTATTTTCTGTATGTACCAAACCAGGTCAAAATTTTCCTCTTCCAAAGTCTTCAGGTCTGTCATGGACTCTTATTTTTTTTTAATCTTTTTTTATATCTTGGGGGTGGGGGTTGGGAAAGAGAGAGAGAAAGAGAGAGAAGAGAGTGGGGCACAGAGAGAGAGAGGGGTACAGAGTTTCCTAAGCAGGCTCTGTGCTGACAGCAGAGAGCCCGATGTGGGGCTTGAACTCATGACTGTGAGATCATGACCTGAGCTGAAGTTGGGCCTTCAACTGACTGACCCACCCAGGTGCCCTGAGGACTCTTCAGCATATTGGGTATATGCCAGTATAAGATATGAATCTAAAATGGGAAATGCTATTAGCACTATTTATAAATTTATTTTTCCTTGCTACCATTTTAGGGTAGGAGCATCTCAAAAGATGTTCTTATTGGTCAAATTTTAAAAATATTACTCTTTTGCATTATTTAACTTTTTTAAGTTTCAGATCTGCAAAGGACCAACTTCTCCATCACAATCTACTTTTTCAGTAGAGCCATATCCTCTTATATCTAGCACAATATTAAAAAGCTGTTTAACCTATTTGATTTGACCCTATATTCACTCATTAAAAAGATACCTTTTCACTTGATTTATACATTTATGTAAATAGTAATTTACTATAAGTAATATTTTTTAAAAGCTGTGAAGAGAAACCGACTTTATGAATGTGACCTTTTAGATGACCTTTGATTATTAGATTTTCCCCCCATCATGCTGTGTGTTCAGCTAGACCTTTGTAGCATGGAAAGTAAAGTAATGACCCATAATAATGGTT
Source organism: Herpailurus yagouaroundi (assembly GCF_014898765.1). NCBI lineage: Eukaryota > Metazoa > Chordata > Mammalia > Carnivora > Felidae > Herpailurus > Herpailurus yagouaroundi. The sequence goes on along the minus strand of NW_024412376.1, from coordinate 91,160,402 downwards.
TTGCAGACTGGCATTATTACATTACCATATTTCTCAAAAAAAAAAGACTTCTTTCACTGTGTGACATTGTGTTAGGTAAATAAAAAGGAAGGTCTTCTCATGTTTAAAATGTTGATGAACCTGTGTGTTGTGACATTTTCAGTTTATATACTTGCAGAGTAACACAGCAAGGAAAAAAACCCCTGAAAAATATTTAAAATTTTGTTTTAGCAAAACTGGAAAATAAAGCACTTACCTTTTTTGGGGGGTAATAGTTAATGACTGAAGGGGAATGTATTTCCCTTGTTTTGCTTAGTTCATGGCCTTCATTATATGCCAGTATACCTCACACATTTACAGCTTGCAACTTTCTTGTTCTCACACATAATTTGATCCTACAAGTAAGGAGGAATTAATTGAGGCTATGAAAATTAATGAAAACCTCAGTGGAAGTAACTGCATGATGACATAATTCAGAGTTCTAAAAAAAGGAAAGGAGAACATTAGCAAAATATAGTTAAAATGAATTTTAGGAAAAAAAAATAAATAGAAAAGGGACTTAAAATATCCGAATTCTCCTCAATTTCAGACAGTAAGGTAGGCTAAAAAACATAAAGGAGGGGGATAAATCAAGAATGTATAGGGAGCAGAAAGACAGTTGGAAAAATATAACACTCTGAAATTTACCCTGATCACTAGAAGTGTTCAGAAGCATAAAGATATGAAAGGGACAAAATCATCATTATTGATTAAAAAAAAATCAGTAGGGGCGCCTGGGTGGCGCAGTGGGTTAAGCGTCCGACTTCAGCCAGGTCACCATCTCGCGGTCCGTGGGTTTGAGCCCCGCGTCGGGCTCTGGGCTAATGGCTCAGAGCCTGGAGCCTGTTTCCGATTCTGTGTCTCCCTCTCTCTGCCCCTCCCCCGTTCATGCTCTGTCTCTCTCTGTCCCAAAAATAAATAAAAAACGTTGAAAAAAAATTAAAAAAAAATTACAATGTTGAGTTAGGGGTACTCCTCATGAAGGACAAGGTCCGTGTCTTCTTTATATTTATATCTCTAGGCTCAGCACTGTGCTCCCCATAGATCAGGCAGTCATTCTCCTTGAACTTAATCAAATTTAATAATAAAATTTGATAGGAAGCTCTTATTTTGTGAAGGTAGGAAACAATTAATGATGGATGACGATAGGAGTAAATATTTCTTGGTCTTCCAAAAAAAAAAAAAAAAAGACCCCTTTAAAAAACAATCCAGTATAGGTTAGTTCTAATGAAAAATTGTCACACCAACTTTAAACTTTAGAAAATATCTAAAAATTATTTTTAATACATTGTATTCCAAGTATCATTTTCAAACACATGGAATAATACATTGACAGATAACAATTTTATTGTAATGGTTACTTTAGAGATCTCAGTGATCATAGGCTTCTTTAGAAAATTGAAGAGTAAGAAAGGCAAGAAGAAAAATTTAAAGCATTAAATCCAATTTTGTTAATTATTCAAATTCACTTAGGTAATTAGAAGGAATTAGCTATAGTATCCATTACTCAATGACATGCTTCATAAGCATTATATTTGGTTATATTTACTCTAACTCAGGCAAAAAATCCTATTTTAGAGTTCAGGCATATATAAGTAAATATAGTTACACTTACATAAAACTGTCTTCTTTATAGTTGCAGGTGTAACTTAACTAGTTGGTTTTAAAATATTTTTGTAATCAGGAGAGAATTTGTACTTAAGTAATAATTTGTAATTAATAGTAACTAAACAAGTGGATAGAGAAGTGACAGATTTATCCCCTCCATCATAATTATTTGTGTTGGAGGATGTGTATTAAGCCCTGGGGAAGAGAGCTGGACTTTAAATACTATTCTAGCTCTAGTGTATTAAAAACTCCTGTGGTGGCTTATTGTGTCACATAAAGACTCTCACTGTCAACACGTTCTTTTTTTGTTACAATTCTGGACTAAAAAAAAGAACGACTTTCTTCTTCATATCTAGTAGAGGAATAAGAAAACCTTACTCAAATGTGACCTTACTTCTATATGAGGACAAGAAGGGAGTACCTGCATACGGTTTAAGATTTAAGCCTTCCCCATATTACACAGGGCTTAACCCTTCCTTTCACAACCAAATGTCAGGAAAGAACTGTCTGTGTTCACTGTGTTCCTGTTCACAGACATCACCCAGGGATACTTGTTAACCCATGTTTGTTCAGCCAGCATCTCTTACATTTACCAGTCTCGCCATAAGACTCCTGGTTCCGACATCAAGTAAGTCATTTTTTGGCTGTGTCATACTTGCTATTTTGTTTAAGACATTGTATGTAAGAAAACGATATCTGTAAATGCCCTCCTTAGTCTCCATAACACTACCTTCTCCTCATTTCCTCTTTAAAAAAAATGATGTTTTATTTATTTTTAAGACAGAGAGAGACAGAGCATGAGTGGGGATGGGGCAGAGAGAGAGGGAGACACAGAATCTAAAGCAGGCTCCAGGCTCCAAGCTGTCAGCACAGATCCCAATGCAGGGCTCGAACTCACGAACCGTGAGATCATGACCTGAGCTGAAGTCGGACACAACCGACTGAGCCACCCAGGTGCCCCTCCTCTTTTATCCTGACTGCTCTTCCTGTGTCCTTTCAGACTATCCCCTTTCCATCCTTTCAGTGTTAGTATTTTTCACATTCTCACATAGATCCTCCTTCCTTCTTATTCTACAGGCATTTTCAGAGTAATCTTCAGGTAATCTTCATTGACTTCATGACCCTCTGTTTGCCGAAGGTTCCTAAAATGAAACTTGTAGCTTAGAGTTGGTCTTTATTTTCTTCAGATACATATATCCAATTCCATACTAAACTTCTCCTAACAAATTCATGATTGTTCCCTACTGTTCAGTACATATTATTAGAGATTAGAAAGCCTTGGCCTTTCCCTGCCCTTTATCCCTCAACTTGGCTAATCATAAAGTTCTGTTCAATCTGCCTCTTGAGTCAGCACACTTCTCTCATCCCCACTGACTCTTCCCTAGTGCCATCCTTCAGATCTCAGCTTTGTAGATCTCTGTACTTCCTACAGAAAGATCTCCCTTCTCCTCCAATTGAACCAAGTGTCATACTTTGCATGCATAGTACACTGTATTCACTGTAGTAATTACATTCGGAGCAGTAATGGTATCAGTACTTTACCATGTCCTCCATAATTTTGTGTATCAAAAGTGAGACACTCTGTTTATTTATGTCACTATTTTTTACATGTAAGACATAACCTGGCTTGTAGCAGATACTTAATTATTTATCGAATGTAACTCTGGTATTAACACATTTAATTTCAAAAGACATTATTGCCTTATTGAAAATGAGGAAACTGAGGGCCAGCCATGATAAGTACCGTATCATCATAAGTATCACAACTGAGTTATGGTGAAACCCAGGGATTTTTCTATTATACCATGCCAAGATTTCTATTCATATTAAATCATCTGCTTGCTCACTAAATGAATCCCAATTGGTCTTTCTTCACTCACTGTATTCATGCTCATCACACACACTTCCAACAATTTGGTGCATCCTAGTCTTGGAAACTTCTCTGGACTGTGATTCTCAAGTGATGCAGAATCAAATTAGTGGCATTGGATGAGAAATGTCACTGAATGAGTATTCAAATTTAAGGAATCTAAGAAACATTCTAGCCAGAGATCTTTAAGGGAAAAAAAAAAGGAAAAGAAAACCTAGAATTTAAGGCATATTTTTCACTAATCTTTGTATGACTCGCATTTCAGAAAGACGATGATTCACAGTTTAGTTTGCATATAAGTTGTTCCTAAAACATATGTACATACATACTTTTGTAGCTTAAAAGAAGATGTCCCTGATTCTTTTTAAAAACTTACTAGTCATGTCCATATATGGAATTTGATATCCTATATTCTGTATGAACTATAACATCTCAAGAAGACATGCTGATGGATCAAACACTTCCTTATTCTATAACAAGACATGTTATTCCATTGTTCTTTAACTTATTTTGAGGGAGAAAGTCAAGAGATGCCTATATAATATTAAAAAGAACTCTTTAAATAAAATGAAACACTTTCTGAATGATAATTTCTAATGAAACCACCATGAATTATAGTGAGAAAGTCAAACATTTTATATTTTATCTGAATTGCCAGAACAAACATTGACATATATACAGTATGCAGATAAACAGTGATTTTACCATGCAAAAAGATAGATGGCATAAAAAAATATCTCATTTCAGTATTTAATGATTATAATCAAGACCTATACTCTTGGAATCCAGTTTTTAATTTTTTTGAAAATTTTTTTTTCAACGTTTATTTATTTTTGGGACAGAGAGAGACAGAGCATGAACGGGGGAGGGGCAGAGAGAGAGGGAGACACAGAATCGGAAACAGGCTCCAGGCTCCGAGCCATCAGCCCAGAGCCCAAAGCGGGGCTCGAACTCACGGACCGCGAGATGGTGACCTGGCTGAAGTCGGACGCTTAACCGACTGCGCCACCCAGGCGCCCCAACCAGTTTTTAATTTTTGATGAAGTTTACAAAACTCTAAATATGAACACATAAATTATTTTTTGTGTCTCTAGAGTATTTATGAAATATGTAATGAACATCTGTGAGGTGTACAATAATCATCATTTACAAAAGAAGAACTTTGTAACACATGTTTAGTTTCTGATCTTAGGTTAAGAACTGTCAATTCATTCTTTTAAGTCTGTATTCCACAGATGTTCATTAGACACCTACCATCAAATGTTAACAAAATCACTTCATTAGAGAGTTGAATAGATTTAGAGGCAACACTTTTTTTTTTAAAGCTTGAGTATAGTTTGACTTTCCTATGGGTATAAATGTAACTCATATTTATTTATGATTATTTATTCTAAAAATATGCAGACCAATTTAGGAGGGATCTTCTGTCAGAGGCTGTGAAGAGCTTGTTCTGGGATCCTTATTTTGTCAGCCTCTCTAATTGAGGGCACCTTCGTTTATTCAGGGCATTTTACAACACTGAGAAGAACCTAACAAGAAGAGTTTTCATGTGTCAAACTATGATAAAATAAAAAGAAATATCATGGGCGCCTGGATGGCTCAGTCAGTTAAGTGTCCGACTTTGGCTCAGGTCACGATCTTGCAGTTTGTGAGTTCGAGCCCTGTATCGGTCTCTGCACTGACAGTGCAGAGCCTGCTTGGAATTCTCTCTCTCTCCTTCTCAATCTGCCCCCCCCCATAAGTAAAGTTAAAAAAATAATTATAAAATAAAATATAAAAATAAAATAAAATATAAAATAAGAAGAATCAGTTAAACTAAAAAGTGACAAACTCAAGAAAGACTGGGAGCATGTAGACTCAAATAGCCCCATGGTCTTGGATTTTCCCAGTTTAGAACTCTCTGTTCCATCTACATTAAAAATTCTTAATATTTGAGATGAATTCATCATGATAAAATAAACAGCATTCATATCAAAGGGATTACATCAGGCTTTAAATATATAAGAATGCTTGTAGTTTAATGTCAGACCAGTTACATTATAGAGATTAATCTCAAAATGAAAAAAAAAAAATTTCGTTTGACAACGAGTCAATTTTCCTAGGACAATTCAAAAATAATTTTATGAAAAAATAATTTTATGATCCTGGTTGTTTCTTTTTCATCAGATTGGTTAAATGGAGATCCTTGGAAACAAGTTTGACAAGACATTGTGCACATTGCTTTATATCTTAGACTTGTATCTGCCAGAGTTTCTTTCCCCTGTGAACTGGAAAGGATAGATTTTATCATTTTGATTTTATGAGTGTTGATGTCCAGAAAGGTTGAGTGATTAATGGTGTTTTTTGTAATCCAAAAAATAACCAAGAATCTTGAAATCAAACGTGTGTGTGTGTGTGTGTGTGTGTGTATCCTATATTCCCTTACGTGAATACGGTAGTAATACTATGCAACTTTGCTTAAAATATCAAAATATAGTATGAGAAATATTATGTATAAAGAGATATAAAACATTGTCATACAGAATGAGATCTAGTCCAGATTCTGACCCTTAGTAGTCTGTAACATTGCTATTTAACTTCCCTAAAACTAATTTTATCATCTGTAAAATGCACTAATATAATAATACCTGCCTTATCTCAGTGACAGATAAGTTGTATATCTCAACACCTGGTAGGGTTAAATTAGTTTTATTCATTCATTTACTCATTCATTCCTGCAGTAAGCATTTATTGGGTATATAAATGTCCAGGTATTAATAAAATTATTTGAAGTAAGTTAATGAACTTACAGAATAAGAAAAAGGAATTTATAAATCATAAGACACTAGTGCAGACATAAACAATATAATCAATTACAGTATCAGGCAATTATAAATATGTTGTGTTGGTGAGACACAAGGCTGAAAACTGCTGCAGTGGTCCAGACATAAAATGAGAAAGGCTTGGAGGATGCTGATAGGAATGCAGAAGATTTCATAGTTATGAGTAACACATACTAAGTAAGAAATATAAGGGACGGGTCACTCTCAAATAGAAGGTAATAGAGGAAAAGGTCACTATGATTTTAATCCTGAGGCAATGACAAAATGGTAGTAGAAACATTAAGATGTGGGTGATTTTGAAGGAAGCAGTGAAAATTTCAGTTTGGATCAGGTTGATTTTGAGGTGATGGACACATACAAGATGAAAGAAGACTCAAATTGAAGTTTAGAAGAAAAGGTACCATCTTATACTTGGAGTTAGCAGCACTTAAGTATTAAGTATGAAGAAGAATCATATCTGACACAATACTGAAAAGACCAAAGACTAAACATGGAAGAATGTCTACATGAATGCAGAATGGACAAAAGGAGAAAGAAATGAAAATAGTGGTAGTATCCGAGAAACCTATGGAGAAAAGGAAAGAAATAAAGGGGTATGTGTCAGCACTAAAATTAGTAGAGAAGCCAAGACAAAGGGGGAACTGAAGAAAGATAATTTTATGATGAGATTATTTGTGACATATGATGGTGTAGTTGCAGTAATTGTGGCAATTAGAGAAAGGGCAGTGGATTAAGGAAGGAGTGGTTTAAGAGAACAGAGTGACAGCAAAAGTTTGACAGCAGACTAGTGTCAAGTAGTTATGGGGAATAAACATTTAAATGAGGAGTAGTGAGAGAACGATGGGCAAAGAGAAGGAAGAACCTGAATTCAAGGGAGAATGTAAGGGTTGCTATGAGAGGAAGTTCTCTTAAAATAAGATGAAACAGATTCTAAAGCTGAGTTAGAAGGATGGCTTTTAAGAATTTGAAGGAAGGGATGAGAGGTTGTACATAACAAGGAGTTTGAAGGTTTGAGGGATCAACAAATAATGTCCCAGACAAATAGAGGCTTAATTTCAGCTTTATTACTGATAAAAGTTGGATTAGAGAACCGGGAGCATTACTTACAATGACAACATACTAGGATACTTAATTCTTCCCTCTAGAGTTATATATACTTACTGACATGTCTCAACTGAGGAACTCCAAACTTTCCCCTTTCTGTACCCAGGTAGGTCTACTGCAATGCAATTAACACAAAGTAGATCAGAATGTGTGCTTTTGTGGAGAGGGAGGGAGGGAGGGAGGGAGGGAGAGAGAGAGAGAGAGAGAGAGAGATGACGGTGCAGGCTGAACCAGATCTACTCACTTCATTCTTTGAAACTATGAGATAAGTGACTCCTCTTGGGGGGGAAAGAGAGGTCAAGGCTAAGAGGACAAACTTTTCCTTTCTTTAAAATCCCCACCCTTTTGGACTAAGAATAAGGGATTACCACTTGTAGGACCCAAGAAGGTCCTAAGTTTATTCCCAGAACACATCTGCATTTCACAATCTGTAAACACAATATAGCATAGAACTCTATTATGTGACAAATTTTATAATGTGTTTTAAATTTATTTTTCTGATTGTATTAACTGTCTTTGATAGGACAGGGAAGGGCAATTTCTGGATAAAAGCTGAGCAGTGATGGTTTAGAGTTTTGAAAGGCATACATCATACAAAGACTTTTTGCTTAGGCTAAGACCACCTCATTTTTTGTGGACTACTTCACATATACATCTTCTTTCATTTGTATATCGTTACAATGTTCAGTAACATAGAAATGTGGTCTGTAAGTATTTTTACAAGATATCTATAAATTTTATATAAAACGCTTTTCTTTTCCTCCCTTATTAACTGAATAAGTCATATTAACACTTTAAATCCATTACTACTGACATACCTTCCCAATTTTTAAAATCTTTATCATTAACTTCTTTAGATATCTTGGAATCATAGTATCCGGAATCTTCAGTCGAATGGGTTGGTCAAATCTGTTTCAACAACAACAGATTCCACAACATTATTTTAAACATGAAAAGCATGTGAAAGTTAGAGGGAAGGATGCATATATAGTGATAAATCTATTAAAAGAGAAAAGGAAGGACTGGTAATACAAGAGAGTATTTGTCCCTGTCAGGGAAGCACGCGATGAATAGGTAATGTGCACTTAGGTAAATGCCATGCTGCTACTAATATTCCAGACCTTAATGTAAGTAGTTTGTTAATTAATGTGAGGGGAAATCTGTGGTGACATACTTTATAAGAAAGAGGATACAGAAAATGGAAGGAGTGACACAATTTAGAAAACAACAAAGAATCTCTTCTGAAGTAATAAATATCACATGAAATCTGACTTCTAAATTTTTTCAAGTCCTTTGAAATGTATAAAGTTTTATACAAATATAAAGTCTTACTAAAGAAAATTGTTCCAAAGTCAGAGATAACATGAAAAGATAATTTTGAAATTTTCATTTAAGAAAGTTTATGTCAGAGACATGAAAACATATCAGTGCTGAAACAGTATAGTCAAGTAATTTGCTTGTCCTACTGACTCTTGGATATTGCTATTTATAGCAAATATAATTTTTGATGAAATTAAAAACTATACATGGAACATTTTTCACTTTACCTCATGCAAATTTTTTTTTATTGTAGTGGACTAATATGCAAAAAGAAGTTAAAATAAGAGTAGATATACTGGCAGTAACTACTCAGATAAATGATCAGTAAAAATTTTCTTCTCAGTTTCTGAGCAGAATCTCAATCAAGAGGCTTTGATTGGATGATCTAATATACTTCTAGCTCTTCCAGTACATATTTGTGTCATGTTGGACAATTTTTTATACTCCTGGTTCTCAGTTTTCTCATCTTCTGTCCTTTGTTTTGAACCAACCAAATTACAGTAGATTGATTGTGTTGTCTGAAAAAAAAGAGTCAATGAAGGCACTTGTGAAACAAAAAGACAACCAAGATTAATTTTAAATCATAAAATTAAGTGATATAAAAACAGGGGGTACTTTTCAAAAGCACAGAGAAAGGGATAATTGTGAAAGTGGGATCTAGTTATATGAGTTATATGAGGAGAAATTTGGAGGCATAATTACTTTAACTACTAAAGAAAGGAGAATCTTGAATGCTAAGTCAAGGAGTAAAAATATCTTCAGTATCTTTATGGTGTGGAAATCATGGTTTATATGAGGCCTGAATGTCAAGAGACAGCAGAAAATAAAAGGTCAGATTGAGCCATGAAAGATAACCTGCAGTTGGGGTTTCGGTTGAAGTAAAGTAACAATAGTAACTGGAGGTAACAGTAGATAACAGTAACTGGAGATAGGGGAGGATAATTTAAATCACACAAAACTGTAAAGTTTGAAGATGAAGGAGATAATTTCATAGACAAAGCTACAGAAATTTCAAGTAATATTTGGGAGAATAAAAGGCTTAACTTTAATTTCATTGAGGATAGTGAGAATCCATTTCAGTAATGTTAAGCATGATACCAGATTGCAAAAGAAATGGAGGGAAAAGATGGTGAGAAAATGAAGGCATTTGGCATAAATCATATCTTCTAGGAGTTTGGCAATGAAGAAAAATAAAGAGGAACTTCCTAAAATATTGGGATGAAATTTACTTAATTGCATATTGGCAAGTTTTGGAGGCTTTTTATCTTCTCATCTGTGGTTGGTCAGAAGTAAAGATGGCTTTTCACATTTCCTATCTTCTCAGATTTGGGATTTGGCTTCCCAGCCTTGTTGAGGATTGAGTTATCTTCAAATATCAGGGGTGTGATGTTGCATATTGGACCACAGATGCTCCTCACTTCTGTCAAGCTTTTTTATTATTTTGATTTCTTTTTTCTCGCAAAAGTTTGTATTTCCCCTTCTCACTTTTCTCTCAGCTGTTAGAGGTTGCCACAGTGAGCTCTAAATTCTTTGGCAGATGGTCCTCAGGGATGACTGCTGGAGAGTCCCTAGGTTTCAAGGATCTATTCTTCCTGACCTCCCTTTGATAATTTAAATTCTTTGGCCTTTCTGACCCATGACAGTGGAAACTGAAGACAACTCAAATCTAAGTTGAGATATGATCTACAGGGAAAAATGATCCAGTGAGAAAGGCTTGGTTCTGAACCATAAGGTGAGAAAAAGGGTCAATAGTATAAAGGCATCTTGAGCAGGATTTCCTGGAAAAGGTATTGCATTCCAACAACAATAACAACAACAACCACAACAACAAAAATAGAAAGATCACTATATGTGCTAGAGATTTTCCAAATTCTAATGCTCACTTTTATATCACTTGCATAATTAAAGATTGATTCTTCTTTCTCAGATAAAAGGAAGTTTTAATTTAAAAATTAACAGACTATTTTAGATGATACAAAACATATGTAAATACATTTCCCTTCAATAATTTAACAAATCACATTTAATTACAAAATTGTTTTATTTGAAATAAATGGCAATTTAAGCTAATTTCCGTTGGATTTTTTTCTTTAGTTTTTGCAATATATTAGTAATTTGCTAATGTCTAACAAATTACTCCAAACTTACTGGCTTATAACACAAACATTTATTATTTCAAAGTTTATGTTGGTCACAAACCCAAGTAGTGCTTAGCTGGGTGACTAGTTCAGGGTCCTTCACAAGGTTGCAGTCAAGTTGCCAATTAGCACTGCAGTCATCTCAAGGCACAATTTAGGGAGTGTCCAACTCCAAGTTCACTCACCAGGCTGTTGGCAGGATTTAAATTTTCACTTGCTGTTAACTAAGGAAATCACTTGCTTGCCTTGTGGGCCTCTTCATAGAAGAGCGTGCTTCCGTAGGCAGCAGGCTTCTCTTAGCATACATTAACAAATGCTTAACTAAAACTAAATTGTCAGTATTCACTATCAGTATATGCATACTTGCTACACTCTAAAGAACCTTAATGTCATGCAGTCATTGAAAATACATTGCATATACTTTGCATAGAATCACAGAACCAAAATAATTTTTAATGGTATTCTTATAGTCAGTCTATGCCGTGTCAACACAAATCTGAGAAAGGAGTTTACAATCTCAACCTGAAAGATTCATTATATTTTTTGATACAGTAGAATTCCCTATGTTTTGCAAGCCCTCTCCAAAATGGTTGGCATCGCAGAGCATTGTTCCTTCGAAATGAGGTGGAGCATCATAGACATCATCTTTTAAAATCCCATCATTTTGTGCAATACCATGATATATACACACATAGTATGAAAGAACGAAGGAAAGACAGATCATTTAGAGGTGTTACACACCTGTCCATATAGATACTTGGAGACACCCACTGGGTTATAGACATGGGGACAAACAGGCTGTATTTTGAAGATAACATTCTCCTATTCAAAACACTTCAGTGCCATCCCATTTCTTATTTTATTTTTTTAAAAAAAAGGCTAGATTCCTGGAGCTTCTGGGTGGCTCAGTTAGTTAAACATCCAATTCTTGATTTCAGCTCAGGTCATGATCTTGCAGTTTGTGAGTTCAAGCCTTGCGTAGGGCTCAGCATTGACAGTGTGGAGCCTGCTTGGGATTCAGTCTCTCCCCCTCTCTCTACCCCTCCCCGCTCACCCATGCTCGCTCTGTCTCTCTCAAAATAAATAAACTTAAACAAACAAAAACCAAAAACAACCAAACTCCTAAGTTGACCTCTCATGTACTCTTTTTACACTCTTTTTCTTTTTAAATGTGTATTTATTTATTTTGAGAGAGAGAGAGAGAGAAGGGGCAGAGGGAGACAGAGAATCCCAAGTATGCTCTATGCTGTCAACAAAGAGCCTCCTGTGGAGCTTGAATTCAGAAACCATGAGATCCTGACCTGAGCTGAAATCAAGAGTCCAACACTTAACTGACTGAGTCACCCAGGTGGCCCTGCACCTTTTTTTTCTAATATTAATGCTAGAGGCACTATTTTTTCTTATAGTAATTCAAGAAGCATTTACTATACCTGAAATTCACTCTCCTTACCCTTCTAAAATCCTTTAAAAATCTAATTAATTCTTCAAATCCCTTGTCAAATGCTGCCTTCTCTAACAAGACTTCCCTGGTGAGCTCAGCTAGTTCTAATCCTCCCACTTCTTTTCTCTCCGATAATTCTTTGTTTTTTGTTTCTTTGTATTTTTATCAAAGGTATCATCAGATGCAGCATTTTATTAGTTGGGCTATCTATCTGCATACTACCAGATCAGAAATTCTCTAGGCATCTGTATTCCCAATGTCCATCACTGAACTTTACACATAGGGCATGTTTAATAAATATTTGTTGCAAGATAGATGGAAATAATGAATCCATTACTGGGACTGATAGTGCCCCCAGAGCTACTGATCTCAAATATGTTTGTGACCCAGGTCAACAGAAGATGAGACAGTGAGTGGTTTTATATCTCCTAAGGGCTGAGTAAACCTTTAATAAATTTATTGTGGCTGGAGGTCTATTCTATACTCATTTTAACATTTGTTATTTTCCTTTTTTTCAACATAATTTATATGCACCTTTTATAAAATCTTCTAGGAACAGTTTGCTGCATTTACTCTATAGTATAATTCCATTATACTATACCATTCATAATCTGTAAGTAAATTATTCCTATTTTGTTTCATTTAACCTTATTATAAATCAACATTTTGGTAGATATGATATAAATATACTTTCATATGCTTTGAAAGAGCATTTAGTGTAGTATGTAGACATCATACTATCAAATATTATAAGCTGGTTACTGAAACCACATTCAGTGTCTAACTCTGAGAAAGGCATTCTTGTACTTATTCTTATAAACTTTACCAAAAACTTCATTGTCTTCCATAATCAAAGAAAGCTATTAGTCAAAATATCAAACATAGGGTGAGGATAATCCCATTAAGACTGTCGGCTATGTATAAACTAGAGGAAAGATCAAATATTTCCACATAAGTAATTTCCAATTCATTTATTAAAACAGGAATCTATTCCACATTCTTAACTTTGCTACAATATTCCTTCTCAAGGGAATATTGTATACAAATTTGTGTACAAATAAAAGGTTGTGTACAAATAAAAGAAGGAGCTGTTAACAGTTACTGAACCCCTGAACCTCAATCGTAACTCACAAGGATTGCAAAATGCTCATGTATCCAGAGAAATATTGTCATTACCTAACAATTAAATTTAAGTTTTTACAAAAATTAAGCTTCTTGCAATTTGATTAGAAACCAAAAAAAAAAAAAAAAAAAGAGAGAGAGAGAGAGAGAGAGAGAATCAAATAATCATCACTCTTAATTTACTCTAAAAGGAATTTACTTTATATTTTCCTACCATCTGTATTAGTAGAATATATTTGGCTTTATATCATTGCTAAACAAATGAAATATTAGATGTAAATAATATTTTAGGAGGTCTAAGTGAGAGGTAGGTCTCCTGCATATTGTATGACCCAAAATAGTGCAGCTGTGATGAAAGAAAAAAAGTGGACAAGATAGGAGAGGAGAACCTGCTTGATGAGAGGCAGATAGACTGCTAGAGTAGACATACGCTAGGTTCAAAATGTAATGTCTAACTCAGATGCTCTTGAGGTACCTTCCCTTTCGGCACCCTTCTCTACACATACATCCTACAACCTCAGCTTGGCAGAGAGGAGGCAGGTGTCCCATGGATTAATGACAAGTAATGGATTAATGGATTAATGGGTAATTAATGGATTAATGAAGAACGATTCTTTTTCTCTCTCTTTTGAAGCTTTTTACAATCTGGCCACACAGTTCCAAAGCATTTGCCCAGCCCACACCCATAACATTAAGCAATGGGGGATTCAATATTGGTTTAGAGGTGAACGTCATAATGTTAAAGGCCCATGCTTTATTTTTCAAAAAAATTTTCATGTTTATTTTTGAAAGAGAGAGAGAGTGAGTGTGTGGTGGGGAGAGAGGAAGAGACAGGGAGAGAGAATCCAAAGCAGGCTCCAGACTCTGATCTATTAGCACAGAGCCTGACGTGACCTCGAACCCACTAATAATTAAATCATGAGCTGAGCCAAAGTTGGAAGCTTAACCCAACTGAGCCACCCAGGCACCTTTTTTTTTTTTTTTTTTTTTTTTTAATCCCATGCAACATTTTTTTAATCCTTTACTGGTCAATGTTTCACAGAGATGTAGTGTCAGTATATGCCTTTTTATATTTGTTTACCTGCCTGGAACATCATCTTTTTACTCATTTAAATTCTATTTATTTTCCCAGACCTGGTACAAAGCCTCCTCCATAAATTTTTTTAATTTTTCTACTCTACTTCCAGTGAATCACACCCTCCTTTGAAATTATTTTTGAATATTGCCTATACCTTGTGGTAGAGATAGCAAGCATAGTATAGCACAGTATTTTCCAAAATGTTCTTTGAATAGCCCTGTTTGAAATGGGATTTCTAAAGTGAAATGATTTTGGAAAATGTTGCACATTCTATCTCACTGTTGGATGCTTAAAAAGAATATTGGAATATTAAAGGCTTTAGAAAGTCCTGAATTTGCTCATCTTCTTTAACTCAGCATTTCTTAAATCACAACATTGCATCCTTGTTTCATGTAGTAATTGTTATCGTCCTACAGAATGTGCATGAGAAATGCGGGAGATACAGAAATATTTACAGGTTTTGAGATTAGACACTTATGTGTTGCAAACATGGTTCAAATGTCATTTCCTTACTTTTGCGGCTTCCCTGAAGTTCAGTTGTTTCATGGAGTTTGGTATATTCTCTTTGTGGAGGCAGGAAATATTCTGTGTACATCTTTTAACTATTCACTATGGTTTTGCACACTGGAAATATAGGAAGATGAGTTTTGTCTGAGCAGAGCTTCATATTGTGACTTCATTGTTTTGTTTACACTCAAACACATTATTCACCATTTATGATGTAGAAGATACACAGCTATTATATTCATTAAAAATAGTGGTTCTTTGTATTAAGTGCCAAGTTTGGATGCCCTGTATAGGTCACTATTTTGTTACATTAACCATAGTATTGAAATTTGGTGTTTTTTTTGATTATTTATATGACCTCACAGATATATTGAACATCAATTATTTCAAATACAGAAATTGTGGTTATTATTAATCTTACTGTGAATTAGAAGATTCTTAGAAGATTGCAAGTTTCTAGTGGTGCTAAGACTTTGGCAGTTTGATATGTCAAAATATTTATAAAGCCATTATTGTAAGAGGTTTTATGTTTTCTGGAAGGCTAAGTGAACAGACATGAGGTATACCTTAACACAAATAGTGAACTCTCTTTTAAAAAAAAGTTTTTAAAATGTTTATTTATTTTTTAGAGAGCACAAGTGGGGTAGGGGCAGAGAGAGGAGAATAGAGGATCCCAAGCTGGCTTTGTGCTGACAGCAGTAAGCCTGATGTGGGGCTTGAACTCACTGACCTCAAGATCATGACCTGAGCTGAGGTTGGGCACTCAACTGACTGAGCCACTCAGGTGCCCCTCTGTTTAAAAAAAAAATATATTAGTCCAACTTCACTCAAGTCAGGATCCCATGGTTCGTGGGTTCAAGGCCTGTGTCGGGCTCTGTGCTGTCAGCTCAGAGCCTGGAGCCTGCTTTGAAATCTGTGTCTCCCTCGCTCTCTCCCCCTACCCCCATCTCTTTCAAAAAAAAAAAACGTTATTTTTTTAAATTTATTTAAATTCTAGTTAGTTAACATATAGTGTGATATTAGTCTGGTTTTTAGGAGTAGAATTCAGTGATTCATCACTTACATATAACAACCAGTGCTCATCACAAATGCCCTCCTTAACACCCATCACCCATTTAGCCCATCCCCCACCCATTTCCCTCATCAACACTCAGTTTGTACTCTATCATTAAGAGTCTCTTAGGGGTGACTGGGTGGCTCAGTGGGTTAGGCGTCCAACTTCTATTCAGGTCGTGATCTCATGGTTTATTGGTTCGAGCCCCAAGTCAGGCTCTGTGCTAACAGCTCAGAGCCTGGAGCCTGCTTGAGATTGTGTGTCTCCCTCTCTGCCCCTCCCTGGCTCTCCCTCTCTCTCTCTCAAAAAAAAAATAGATAAAAACATTATTTTAAAAAAATTAAAGAGTCTCTTCTAGTTTGTTTCCCCCCTCTCCTTTTTCCCCTTCCCATATGTTTATCTGTTTTCTTATTTCCATATATAAGTGAAATCATATGGTATTTGAATTTTTCTGGCTAAATTATTTCATTTAGCATAATACACTCTAGCTCCATCCACATCCTTGCAAATGGCAAGGTTTCATTCTTTTTGATCACCAAGTAATATTCCATTGTGTGTGTGCGTGTATGTGTGTGTGTGTGTGTGTGTGTGTGTGTGTGTGTGTGTGTGTATATAATGTCTTTTTTTTTATTCATCATCAATGGACATTTGGGCTCTTTCCATAGTTTGGCTATTATTGATAATGCTGCTCTAAACATTGGAGTGGATGTGCTGCTTCAAATCTGTATGTTTGTATCCTTTCGATCAATACTTAGTAGTGCAGTAGCTGGATCATAGGGTAGTACTGCTTAACAGTTTGCATTCTCACCAGTGGTGTAAGAAGATTCCTCTTCCTCTACATCCTCACCAACATCTGTTGTTTCCTGGGTTATTAATTTTTGCCACTCTGACAGGTGTGAGGTGGTATCTCATCATACTTTTGATTTGTATTTCTCTGATAATGAGTGATGTTGAGCATCTTTTCATGTGTCTCTTAGCCATCTGGATGTCTTCTTTGGAAAAGTGTCTATTCATGTCTTCTACCCATTTCTTCACTGGGTTGTTTTTTTTTTTTTAGGTGTTGACTTCTTTTTTTTTTTTTAATTTTTTTTAACATTTATTTATTTTTGAGACAGAGAGAAAATTAAAAATATGGCATGAACGGGGAGAAATTTAAAAATATGGCATGAACAGGGGAGGGTCAGAGAGAGGGAGACACAGAATCTGAAACAGGCTTCAGGCTCTGAGCTGTCAGCACAGAGCCCGACGCAAGGCTCGAACTCACGGACCGCGAGATCATGACCTGAGCCGAAGTCGGCCGCTTAACCGACTGAGCCACCCAGGCGCCCCAGGTGTTGACTTCTTTATAGATTTTGGATACTAACTATTATCACATTTGTCATATGTCATTTGCAAATATCTTCTTCTCAAATATCTTTTAAAAGTCTGCTTCTTAGTTCTGTTGATTATTTCCTTTTCTGTGCAGAAGCTTTTTATCTTGATGAGGTCCCAGTAGTACATGTTTGCTTTTGTTTCCCCTGCTTCCCGAGACATGTCAAGTAAGAAGTTGCTATGGCTGAGGTCAAAGAAGTTGCTGCCTGTGTTCTTTAGATTTTTATGGTTTCCCTTCTCATATTTAGGTCTTTCCTTCACTTTGAATTTATTTTCATGTATGGTATAAGAAAGTGGTCCAATTTCATTTTTCTGCATGTCACTGTCAAGTTTTCCCAGCGCCATTTGTTGAAGAGATTGTCTGTTTTCCACTGGTTATTCTTTACTGCTTTATCGAAGATCAATTGAACATATATTTGTGCATACATTTCTGGGTTTTGTATTCTGTTCCATTAATCTGTCTGTGTTTGTGCTAGTTCCATACTGTCTTGTGGTTACAGCTTTGTAATGTAGTTTGAAGTATGGATACCTCTATCTTTGCTTTTTTTTTCAGGATTGTTTTGACTATTCATAGTTTTTTTTGTGGTTTCATACAAAATTTAGGGTGATTTCTTCTAGCTCTGTGAAATGCTGATGGTATTTTGATAGGGACTGCATTAAATGTATAGATTGCTTGGGTAGTATAGAAATGTTAACAATGTTTGTTCTTCCAATCCATGAGCATAGAATTTTTTTCCCATTTTTTGTCCTCTTCAATTTCTTTCATATGTGTTCTATAGTTTACATAGTATGGATCTTGTACTGCTTTGGTTAGGTTTATTCCTAGGTATCTTACTGTGTTTGGAGCAAATGTAAATGGCATGAATTCATTGATTTCTTTTTCTGCTGCTTCATTATTGGTGTATAAAAATGCAACAGATTTCTGTGTATTGATTTTGTATCCTGTGACTTTGCTGTCATGTATTTGTTCATGTATTTGTTCTAGCAATTTTTTTGATGGCGTCTTTCAGGTTTTCTACTTAGAATATCATGTCATCTGCAAAGAGTGAGAGTTTGATTTATTCTTTGCCCATTTGAATGCCTTTCATTTCTTTTTGTTGTCTGATTGCTAAGGCTAAGACTCCCAGTACTATGTTAAATAGTAAAGGTGAGAGTCAAGATCCCTGATGCTCTCTGTAGAGGAAAAGCTCTTAGTGTTGCCCCATTGAGGATGATATTACATGTGTGTCTTTTGTATATGGCTTTTATGTTGTTGAGGTATGTTCCATCCATACCTTACTTTATTGAGGGTTTTTATCAAGAATGGATGCTGTATTTTATGAAATGCTTTTTTGTATCTATTAAGAAGATCATATGGTTCTTATCCTTTCTTTTATTAATGTGGTGTGTCATGGTGATTGATTTGTGAATTTTGAACCAGCCCTGTAGCCCAAGAATAAATCCCACTTGATCATGGTGAATAATTCTTTTAATGTATTGTAAAATTCAGTTTGCTATTGTTTTGTTAAGAATTTTTGCATCCATGTTCATCAGAGATATTTGTCTTTAATTCTCCTTTTTAGTGGGGTCTTTGTATGGTTTCAGAATTGAGGTAATGCTGGACTTACAGAAAGAGTTTGGAAGTTTTCCTTCCATTTCTATTTTTTGGAACAGTTTGAGAATAGGTATTAACTCTTCTTGAAATGTCTGGGAAGCCATCTAGCCCTGGGGTTTTGTTTGTTGGGAAATTTTTGATTATTGATTTAATTTCTTTGCTGGTTATCAGTCTGTTCACATTTTCTATTTCTTCTTGTTTTGGTTTTGGTAATTTGTATGTGCCTAGCAATTTTTCCATTTCTTTCACATTGCCCAGTGGGTTGGCATAATTTTTTTTCACAATATTCTCTAATAATTGATTGTATTCTGTGGTGTCAGTTGTGATATCTCCTCTTTTGTTTATTATTTATTTGTTTCCTTTATCTTTTTGATAAGTCTGGCTTGGGGTTTATTAATTTTATTAATTCTTTTAAAGAACCAGCTCTTAGTTTTGTTGATCTTTTCCACTGTTTTGTTCGTTTGTTTGTTTGTTTCAGTATCATTTATTTCTACTCTAATCTATATTATTCCCTGTCTTCTGCTGGCTTTAGGTTTTGCTTGCTGTTCCATTTCTGGCTCCTATAGGTGTAAGGTTAGGTTGTAAATTTGAGACTTTTCTTACTTGTTGAAGTAGTCCTGTATTGGAATATACTTCCCTTGTAGGATTACCTTTGTTTAATTCCAAAGGTTTTGGACATGTCATGTTTACATTATCATTTGTTTCCATGTATTTTTCAAGTTTCTTCCTTAATTTTCTGGTTAACCTATTCATTCTTTAGTGGGATATTCTTTAATCTTCATGTATGTGTGGTCTTTCCAAATGATTTTATTGTGGTTGACTTCAAGTTACATAGTATTGTGGTCTGAAAATTTGTGTGGTATGATCTCAGTCTTTTTGTATTTTTTAAGGGGTTATTAGTGACCCAGTGTGTGATCTATTATGGAGAATGTTCCATGTGCATTCATAAAGGTGTGTATTCTACTGCTTTAGGATGAAATGTTCTGAATATATGTTAAGTCCATCTGGTCCAGTGTGTTATCCAAAGCCATTGTTTCCGTGTTGATTTTCTTCTTAGGTGATCTGTCCATTGTTGTAAGTTGGGCGTTAAATTCTCCTACTATTGTATTATTATCAATGAATTTATGTTTGTTATTGATTTGTATATTTGGGTGCCTTCAGGTTGGAGACATAAATATTTAAAATTGTTAGATCTTCTTGATGGATAGACCCTTAGTTATGATGTAATGCCCTTCTTCATCTCTTGTTACAGTCTTTGGTTTAAAAATATGGCTACTCTGGCTGTCCTTTGGTGTCCCTTACCAGGATAGATGGGTCTCCATCCTCTCCCTTTCAGTTGGTAGGTGTCTTTAGCTCTAAAATGAGCCTCTTTTAGGCAACATGTAGATAGGTCTCGTTTTTGTTTGTTTGTGTGTTTGTTTGTTTTCCATTCTGATATGTATGTCTTTTGATTGGAACATTTAGTCCATTTACATTCCGAGTGATTATCATATGAATTTAGTGCCATTGTGTTGCCTAAAAAGTTTATGGTGATATTCTCTGTTCCTTTCTAGTCTTTGTTGTGTTTGGTCTTTCCCACTCAAAGAATTTTCTTTATTATTTCTTGTATGACTGGTTTATTGGTCTATCTCCTTTAATTTTTTTTTTTTTTTTTTTTTTTTTTTTGGTCTGGGAAACTTTATCTTTCCTTCTGTTCTGAATGACAGCCTTGATGGATAAAGTATTCTTCACTGCATATTTTTCCCCTTCAGCATGCCACTTCCTTCTATCTTGCCAAGTTTCTGTGGAGAGATCTGCTGTGAAGTTGGTATGTCTTCCCTTGTAGGTTAAGGAATTATTTTTCCCTTGCTGCTTTCAGGATTCTTTCCTTGTCTGAGTATTTTGTGAATTTGACTATGGTATATCTTCATGATGGCCAGCTTTTGTTGAATTAATGTGAGTTCTCTGTCCTTTTTGGATTTTGATGTTGTTTTTCTTTCCCAGATTAGGAAAGTTTTCATCTATAATTTGCTCAAATAAATCTTCTGCCCCTTTTTATTTATCTTCTTCTTCTGGGACTCCTATGATAGGAATGTTATTACACTTTAAAAATTCGCTGATTTCGCTGTCTACATATTGTGATCCAATATCTTTCTTTTCCTCTTCTTTTCAGCTCCATTATTTCCAATAATTTTATCTTCTGTATCACTGATTCCTTCTTTTGACTTGTCTATCTTTGTTGTCATTGCACCAGTCAGTTTTGCAACTCATTAATAACATTTTTTATTTTGGCCAGTCTAGTTTTTAGTTCTTTTATCTCTACAGTAAGTATTCCTTAGTGTCTTCTATACTTTTCTCAAACCCAGCTAGTATCCTTATGATTGTTGTTTTAAAATCTGGTTCACACATCTTACTTGTATCTGTATCGATTAAATCCCTGGTTGTGACTTCTTCCTGTTCTTTTTCTGGGGGGTAAATTCCTCTATCTAGTCATTTTGTCTGGGTCCCTGGTTTGTGTGTGTGTGAGTGTGTGTGTGTGTGTGTGTGTGTGTGTGTGTGTGTGTGAGATTAATAGGAAAGTCTGTTGTATTCCTTCTCGTGAGATGAATAGGTATATTAAGAAGAGGTCAAAACAAAGAAGAACCTAGATCCTATGTATGTTTGGTCTACTTGTTAAAAGAAACTAGATCCAAAAAAAATTAAAAATGAAAAACAGAGCAGCTAGATACAAAAAAAAGGAAGCTAGATTTTAGATGTGTTTTGGTCTGTTAGTTGATAGAACCTAGATCAAAAAAAAACATAAATGTTCTTACTGTATTTTATATTAAAAAAACAAAACAAAACAAAAACAAAGGCAGCTAGATTCTATTTCCCTTTAGAGCTGAAGCTTTATAGCACTCTATGGTCAGTAGACATTGTGCGTCGGAGGGGTTAGTGCTGGTCTTCTGGGGCTGCAGCTACTGTGCTGATTCTCAGGTGTACCTGCCCTAGTGGTGATGCACCTGCAGGGCACAGGAAGGCATGGTTTGGTGTAAGTGGCTCCTGGCCTCCTCTTGGTGGTGCTGTTTTGCTCACTGAATTGGGTCTATGCTGATGGGTGAAGGCAGCAAAAGGCCTAGCGCAGCAATCTAGTCTCTGGATGGGGGAGTTCAAGGTGCCACTCCTCACGAAAGCTTCACAGAAGAACAAATCATCACGCTTGTATGTCCCTGGCTTTTGTCACATCCCTGCCCTCATCCTGTCTGTGTCAGAGCGGCACTGTTTCTTCCCATGCTACCCGGGGGATCCTCAGATCATGCTGCCAGCTCATGGATCTCCACCCTGCTGCCCCACCAGAAGTCGGCTAAGTCTACCAGGCAGAACCCTGGCAGTGGAGGTCCCCTAAAACTTGAGACTTTGCACTCAGTTGTTTATAAAACCGTGGAGTATTCATCCCTTCTTCTTTTCCCAGTCAATGGTTTTGGGGAACAGTTTTTCTTGTGCAAAGCTCTGCAGATGTTCTCAATCTCTCTCTCTCTCTCTCTCTCTCTCTCTCTCTCTCACTCACTCTCTGTCTCTCTCTGTCTCTCTCTCTCTCTCTTTCTATATCCCTCCTTTCCATGATCAGCGCTTCCTCCCTTCTGTAGCACCTGCGGCTCCTTTCTCCCCCAAACAAGTCTACGCAACTCCTACCTATCATGATGAGGCCATTTTTTAAATCTCTAGTAATGCAGTTTGTTTTCTCTGATCGATTTCTTGGGTGTTCAGAATGACTTGATGTTTATCTAGCTGTGTTTGAGGGATGAGGCGAGCTTAGGGCCCCCTACTCCTCCACCATCTTAACCTCCTCTTTCAATAGTGAACTCTCATAAATCAGCACATTCAAAAGTACAAAAAAGTAACTTCATTATATATGAATATATACTTTTTTTTTAATCTGGCAAAGTTTGGATTAAAGTTTTCAAAGATTTGTTTTGCTTTGGATCCATTTCTCACAATTAGTATAATGATCCATTCCTACCTGGAAGGCCTCATTTGTGTGTTCTCTCCTCTGTAAAATGAAATCTCCTTGGAAAGACGAAGTTGAGTTTACTTAGAGTGAAGCCACTGCAGTGAAGATCAGGGAAAATTCAGTTTTGGCTTAACTCTGTAGACTAAAGATAAAATTCTCAGATTTCTTTCAGGTTAGCGAGCAGTGAATGACACTTAAATGATACTGCAATGTTCTAATAATTTCTAGTGCTAATTAGTACAATATAAAATCAGGAGTGAACATAATTATTTTTTTCTCTATTTGAGGATAAGTACCATAACTTTACAACTATCCTAATGGTAGGTATATCGTTAAAGTTAGGCAAACATTGAATTTTACTGTAATTATTTTTACAAATTAATTCCAAACAGTGCTTTGGTCAATTCTAATTTTTTGGCATTGGCTGCTTTATTTCCAGACCCTTACAGGTGAGCCAGATGCTGCCAAGTTCCCATGGCTAATTGTGCCAGATCTGGAGGTGTGTAGGAACACAGACAAGCCATGGTTGTAATGGGAAGAACTCAGGCTTTGGAATCTAATCTTGATTTGCATTTTGGCTCTCTAAATCACAATTTCCTTATCTATAATATCTACTTCATAAAAATTTAAGAAAGGTTTAAATAAGTTGTATATGTATGTGAAATAGAGTGCTATAATCATCATAGGACTCACCCCATACACACACATACACACACACACACATATTTTTCTCTTTTCCTATGACATTCTGTTATGGAAAGAGTTTAGAGACTTATATTTATCAATATATATATAATATGAATATTTCATTTATAATTCTAAATTATCCAGGCCAACTCTCTTTTTTTCTTTGGCACAGAGAATTATGAAGTTGATACAACCGTTTTCTCATGAATTTGAGACTGCCTTATGAATGCCAGTGCCTGTGGAATAAGCCTTATCTGAGTGGTTTTGTAAAGGATTAAATTGTAACCTCTCACTATAACCCCCTGCCTTTCCAGTTTAATGATTAAAAAGAGTAACTTTGTTAGGATTATGTGCTTTAGTTAAGCTTTAGGGAAGTTCTGAAAATGAGAAGCTACAAAGAAATGGAATGAGTTTTCTTTCCTGATAACTAGAATTACTTTTCCCACCTGTACTTGTTTGTGGTATGCTTCAAGAGCTGGTAGGTTTATCACATTTTCTGCCTCAGTAAGGTGTGAGTAATACATAGACTAAAGAATCCCTGGGCTGGAAAATTGATTTTATGCTTACAATGGGTGAAAATTATTAACAAGCCTAATAATACTTGGAGTAATTTTTCTGTAAGAGCTACTATTTTCATTTGCAAAACATAGCAGGGAGAATTATGTATAATTCTAATTTTTCCACCTATCTTGATATATAATTCTATTAGGAACACTGGTACTCCAACTTTAGAATAGTCATATATAGAGACATATACACTTGAATGCTTCTTGGTCTTTATTTGTTAGTGACTGCTTAGGATATTGTCTTTTTATTGTGGATCTTTTTCTTTACCAAATTTTCAACATGTAGCTAATGAGTAAAGCCAGTCAACTCATATAATTTCTGGTTTCAGAGATTTTGTAAAATTAATTATATCCTAAATATAATTGTGTCACATTAGCCAGATATTTTTCATTATCTTCCCTCTGGCTCCAACTTATTCAATTATTCTTACTTCTCTACAGCTTTGCATGAACAGTAGTCTCCAGCTATATGAAATAACTCCTTTCAGTGCACATCTACATTTTTCTATCTACTTTTCTTACTTTGTTCCTTTGTCAATTTGCCCTTCTTCTACTCTTGAAATGTGTAATTCTACCTATTTTTCCAGGGCCAGTTCAAATGACCTTATTCCACATAATATTCTGTGGTGGACCCATGAATTCTGAACCCCTTTAAATCTCTACAATGTTTAATTCAAGTATCACATATAGAATACATTACACTTTATTATGTATTTAAGAATTTGTAGGACTAGTGAAGCTAGAAACTATGTTTGTGGCATTTAATATTTAGGCTTTCTCCTACATGGGAAAAATAAAACTGTAGGAGCTAAGCAAAACTAAATTCATTTCAAAAAAGGCTAATTTTTAAGTAGTCGTGCAAATATCAATTTAATGTAATAGACATTAAATACGAGCATGCACAAATAAACATAAGGTCAAAATTTGATTAAGAAAACACCGTGTCCCTCAAGGGCAGACTTTTTCATGGGTAAAAAAGTCATACAATCATTCCATTAGTGCATGGCAAGTTGTAATACTTGTAGATTGATAGACTCTTAAAGCATAGTTGGAGCACTTGATGAGAGATGAGAAAGGTAAATTTTGATTTTATGAATGTGTAATTTGAGGTGTAACACTGGGAATTTTATTTGGGCCTATGGATAGAGCTCAGTTTCAGAATATAATTCTGCTGTAAGAGTTCTGAATCCTGCATTTTGTAGTTCACTTACAGTGAGGGACTCATAAAATCCAAGATAATATAAAGCATTATGTTCTAAGTGAAATTGAAGGGGTGATTTATTTAGAAAATTGGTAGAACTCTCTCTCTCTGATCAACAGCTGAGAATATAAGTTTAAGTTCCAAAAGAATCTCTGTCATTCATAAGGCAATAGAAGCTTTACATAAAAGGGAAGAATAAACACATTTGACATGCAGATGCTTAATTGTGATGTATGTTGTTGTTAAAATAATAAAGTCAGACCTTTTGAAATTTCACATCTCTTTATGAAATTTATATTTTGCTGGTATAAATAAATTATTTATTCCAACTTCTGAAATATATAACCTATGTTTTCAGTGTGGTGGTGAGTCTGTTCATGAAAAGAAGGAAAGGTATCTCATGCCAGAATACATTTGGTGTTCTAATAGCAAGTGATGACTATTAAAATACTGACTTTGGAATTATTAGTTTTTGTATTTGAATCTGACTTTAACTTTGAACTAAAACTGTAGGAGGGGCGCCTGGGTGGCGCAGTCGGTTAAGCGGCCGACTTCAGCCAGGTCACGATCTCGCGGTCCGTGAGTTCGAGCCCCGCATCAGGCTCTGGGCGGATGGCTCAGAGCCTGGAGCCTGTTTCCAATTCTGTGTCTCCCTCTCTCTCTGCCCCTCCCCCGTTCATGCTCTGTCTCTCTCTGTCCCAAAAATAAATAAATAAACGTTAAAAAAAAAAATTAAAAAAAAATAAAACTGTAGGAATGGTTTTTGTGAAAGAATGTGCTTTTAATAAATTATCTGACTTTTCAGCCACATTTTCATATTTCAATATATAGTTGTGTTACTTATTACTTTCATGTATTTTGATAATATATTAGGAAATTATTAATCTTATAGTGGTAAATTGGTAAGGGGATACCCTGCAAATGGAGCTTCTTGATAGGAAAAATTCCCAAGCTGGAAAAAAAAGTAGACAATATTGTAAAATATGTAAATTAGGGCTGTCAGTAGTGTTTTTCATCCAAAATGATTTTTTTTTCAGTATATATTCTACTTACTGAATTCCTGTTTGCTAGGATCTAGGACCTTTAAATGTTTGCTTACTTTATAATTACAGTTTAAGAAGACCTAACTGTTGTCTCACAGAACAAATTTTTTAATCATTTTCAAAATCACAGGTTTCCCCCCTTAAATCCACTTAATTTCTTTATTATAGCACTTATGCCATTGTAATGCTGACCGTCTATCTACCTTCTTACCTACCTACCTACCTAACGAAAAATTTCTGTAACTAGACGATGTCTTTAAGACTAGGAGGTGAGTTCGGGCGCCTGGGTGGCGCAGTCGGTTAAGCGTCCGACTTCAGCCAGGTCACGATCTCGCGGTCCGTGAGTTCGAGCCCCGCGTCAGGCTCTGGGCTGATGGCTCAGAGCCAGGAGCCTGTTTCCGATTCTGTGTCTCCCTCTCTCTCTGCCCCTCCCCCGTTCATGCTCTGTCTCTCTCTGTCCCAAAAATAAATAAAAACATTGAAAAAAAAATTAAAAAAAAAAAAGACTAGGAGGTGAGTTCAATTTCTATTACTACTGTTTAATACAGTGTGGATGTCTAGCATAAGAACATAAGCATATGATATTTGTTAAAGAAAGTAGTGTAATTAACCAGTATTTTTCTCCCATGTTGGGTAGGCACAAGACTAGTTGTTCTCAGATACTAGGGCATTAGACATTATTGTTCATATTTTAAAGAATAAAGCTAAACCAGTGTATTAGTTTTCTTTTGCAGTGTAACAAAGTACCACACACTTAGAAGTTTAAAACAATACACATGTATTAGTTCACAGTTCTGTATGTCATAAGTCTGACAAGGCATGGATGGGTTCTCTGCTTAGGATATCACAAAGCTGCAATCAAAATATCAGCTGCGCTGGGTTCTTGTCTGGTTGCTGTAAGGAAGAATCTGCTTCCATGCTCATTCTTATGGTTGACAGAGGTCAGTTTCCTGTGGTTGAATGACAGAATTCATTTTCTTGCTTCCTGTAGCAGGAGGCCTCTCTCAGCTACTAGAAGCTGCCTGCATACACTGCCTTGTTGCCCCATTCATCATCAAGCTAGCAGTGGCATCTGATTCCTCCCATGTTAGAATCTCTGATTTCTCCCTCTGCTCCCAGCAAGAATAAGCTCTCTGCTGCTAAAGGGTCATGTGATTAGATCAGTCTCACTCAGATAATATGCCTAATTTGATATAAACTGATTCTTGGCACCTCAATTACATCTGGAAAATCCCTTCACAGTCACACTATGTTAGTATCTGAGTAACTGGCTTAAGTTGCATATGTCCTAGGAGCCAGGAATCTTTAGGGGCCATTGTAGAGTTTTGTCTGCCACACTGAACACTGATGAGGGAAAAAAAAAAAAAAGTGTCCAAGTGCTCAAGGTAGAGTAGGTGTTTAATTCAAATCTAAGTACAGTGTTTTATAATCTTTTGGTACATATCACCTTTTATAATGTGTACAATAATAATCAAGCTAAATGTTATAATAATGCATTTTCTAATTTTATGTTGCCTGTTAATATACAGAGTTCTCTAGATTGAACATTCTTAACTTGAGATATTTGCATTTGTTTAAAATTGAGCTGCCCCCTAACCCCACCACATAGTTGAGAATCTACTTATAACTTTTGACTCCTGAAAAACTTTAATAGCCTACTGTTGACTGAAAGCCTACCAATAACATAAAGGAATGATCAACACATATTGTCTATGTTATTTGTGTTATATACTATATTTTTATGATAAAGAAAGCTACAGAAAAGAAAATGTCCTTAAGAAAATCATAAGGAAGATAAAATACATTTACAGTCCTGTAATGTATTATTTATCAGGAAAGATTTGCTTCTAAATGGACTCCGCATACTTCAAACCTATGTTGTTCAAGAGCTCACCTGTAAATTGGGTGTTTAAGGAATTAGGAGGGGAGCGAAAAGTGTGTTTATTTAACACCTGTTATCTACTCTGTCTATATATTCCATATGCTTACGAAAATGACATGTTTATAGTGTACTCTAGTAGAGTGTATTAAAACTTCTGAAATCAATAGCTAGAAAACATATTTACTCAATAATTTTAAGCAGTATTGAGGTTATCAGATAATTTACTTTTATAACCAAATATGAAAATGTTCTCTCCAAAGGGAAAATGAAAAGAAAAAAGGTTCGATGTCAATTGTTTCTTGATGTCACCTGAGTGACATTATATATATTTCTTTAGGATATTGTTACAATCAAGTTATATATGTGTGTGTGTGTGTGTGTGTGTGTGTGTAGGTATATATTCACACATACATATACATGTATATGAAAGTATATACACATATATATTCACACACATATATATACAAATATGTGAAAATATATACACACATATATATGAACATTTATAAAACAATCTTCAAATAGAAGGCATTAGTAGATGTGTATAATTTATCTATTGCCCATATAGTCCCTGTATATTAGCTAGCATCTTTGTAAACGGTAGAGGTTCATGTGCCTTTTGCTGACTATTCATGGTTCCAAAAGCCTGATAGGTTTCAGTAAACCTTATGGATATGCTTAGCAGCTGGTGTAATTTTTGTGGTGAAGTATCAACTCACTTTAGCAGGGTATGTGTAATGCATCTTAAAATAAAAGTAAAAATTATTCAAAATGTCATGATATCTATACATAGAAAAAAAGCCAGAAAATTCATATTACCATTAAATTCAATATGGAAATTTTTTGAAGATAGAAAACAATCCATTAAATAGAGTCATTATTCTGCATAGCATATAACTTTCTAATTGCATTTACAGAAATAAAACAAAGTTTGCGAAAAAGCAAAAAGGGGACCAGAAAATTTGTTGATGACATATCCAATGAATACAATTTTGGACAATAGGATCCATGTTAGGCCTGACTGAATCTATTCATTCTCCTGTCAGCAGTGAGCACGCCTCCTTCAGAGGCAGAAAAGCCCGAGGAAGTTCCTCACTTGTGCAAACAACATGTAGAGTAAGTTCCTTCACTCTCAACAATCCTTATTGCGCATTGAGATATTTTTCTGTAGGATGAGTGAAGAAATTACACTATTATTAAACAATGGTAACTGATTTAACCTATATCCAAGAATAATACAGGTACTGTTTTTGTTCATGCTAAAGATGAATAATTGGAAGAAATTCTGTGTAACTGTAAAAACTTGGTACTTCATGATGATGAAAAGTGCCAAAGATAATACAGTTTTGGATACACATTACACAGTTTCATCCAAAGCATGGTCAGTATTGTGTAATGCTGATGCTTAGTTGTGAATGACTGTCACTACAGTAGTTGGGGTGGGAAACTTGCTGTTAAAAGCTGTTCAGTCTCAGATCCCTATCTCTAAAGTGGTGCATAGTCTAGAGATTTATTTCATTGTGATTAACTTTGTACCTCCAGTGTCCTTTTTGTAAGTAGTTACCCTTCAGAAGTTGGAAATGATCACATCTGTGTTTGATTGTTACTAAAGTAGTATGTTTACATTAA
Organism: Herpailurus yagouaroundi; assembly: GCF_014898765.1. Classification (NCBI taxonomy): domain Eukaryota; kingdom Metazoa; phylum Chordata; class Mammalia; order Carnivora; family Felidae; genus Herpailurus; species Herpailurus yagouaroundi. Next base: position 91,130,377 of record NW_024412376.1, on the reverse strand, counting down.
TTTAAGAAATGGCTCAAATACCACCAAAAAGCTATTTTTTTTTCAAATACACTGCAGTTGTCATTAGCAAGCTATATAATGATGCTGTTTCTCCTTGTTCATTCCTTTGTGATTTTGACACATCCAGGTTCAAAAATTACATATTTTTTTAATTATAGAGTATGTCTTACTTCCCACAATATAAATATATAAAAAATATGTAATCTATATTGGTTTTCCTTATATCTGGATTAGATGATCTTTAGGAGCTCTTCTTCAGATTATAATCTGATGGATTTCCAGTTTTAAATGAAGTATATTTATAGAAAGTGCTCAACTTGTATTTGCAACTTCTACAGAAAAGTTGCTTGCTTATATTCAGAGCATATTTGAAAATGTATTAAGCATTACAAAACTATGATTAGTTCCGCTTTATTTGTTGTATCTTAACTCAAGAAGGACCTTGGGAATTTATTATTTATACAAATAAATCTCTAATTGCATTTAGGTAAATAAAACAAAAGTTTATTAGGAAAATATGACTCTAGAGCATGAAACTTCTTAAAATATTCTTTTCAAATTTTCACTGCTCTATAGAAGCTATCTACACGATGAATGCAATAGCAAATAAGGCTGAGGTGTGGCTCTCTGAACAATAATTTTGACTCAAGACCTTAGTATATGTAGTTTAAATATTTTGTAGAGGTATAATTATACTATTAATATTATGATTTGTGGTAGCTTTTTAAATACTCAATTATATAATTATGTTTTATGTATTAAACAAATATTTATTGCCTATTATGCAACAAGTGCCTTTCTTTGCACTGGTGATTTTTTTATGAATATAACAGACAACATCCTTTGTCTCATGGAACCTGTATTCTAGAAAGGGGAAGAGAATAAATAATAAATAAAGAGTTAAGATTTGTAGACTATCAGATGGTAATATGTACTTTGTCAAAAAATATATCAGGGGTGGAAGAAAGGGAGTGGAGGCAGAGTTTAAAATTTTAAATTGGGTCATCAAGGGAGGTCTCACAAACAAGTTATCATTTGGACAAGGACTTGTAGCAGTTGAGAAAGGCAGCTATGTGTTTGTGTCAAGGGAAGAGCATCCCAAGCAGAAGGAAGAACAAGATGAAGATTTCTGACACGGGGACGTGGGTTGTGTTTTCTAGGAACAACTGGGGTAATGATATCAGGGAGAAACAGAATGAGTATGAGGGTCTCTATGAGGGCTCTATAAGCCCCTGGAATGATTTTGACTGTTTCTACAGATGTGCTGAGATGCCATTCTGGCTGCCTCTCACATTCCAGCTAGCATTTACAACTTTTGTCTCTTCCAAGTTTTCTGACTTCTTTTTTTTTTTAATGATTTTTTTAATGTTTACTTTCGAGAGCGAGAGAGAGAGAGAGGGAGAGAAAGAGAGAGAGAGAACACATGAGTAGGGCAGGGGCAAAGAGAGAGGGAGACACAGAATCTGGAACAGGTTCTGGGTTCTAAGCTGTCAGTGCAGAGCCTGATGGGGGGCTTGAACCCATGAACTGCAAGATCATGACCTGAGCTGAAGTCGGACGCTTAACCTGAGCCACTCAGGTGGCGCTTTTCTGATTTCTTATGTTAATTCCTCAGATACATACTACTTTACTCTTCTGAAGTTTCTGTTGATTTTGGCAGCAGGAATGAGGAATCTTGTCATCTGGTCAGACTTCGATGTGTAAAACTGTTTTGAAATACAATTAAGAAGTAAAAATCTCAGGGGTGCCTGGGTAGCTATGTTGGTTAAGTGTCCAACTCTTGATTTCAGCTCAGGTCATGATCTAATGGTTGTGAGATACAGCCCATGCGTCGGGTCCCTCGCTGATAGTGTGGAGCCTGCTTGAGATTCTCCCTTTTTCCTTCTCTCTGCCCCTCCTTTGCTTGTGCTGTCTCTATCAAAATAAGTAAACATTAAAAAAATAATAATAATGAGGGGCGCCTGGGTGGCTCAGTCGGTTAAGTGTCCGACTTCAGCTCAGGTCATGATCTCCAGGTTCATGAGTTTGAGCCCCGCATCAGGCTCTGTGCTGACAGCTGAGGGCCTGAAGCCTGCGTTGGATTCTGTGTCTCCCTCTCTCTCTGCTCCTCCCCTGCTCACACTCTGTCTCTTTCTCAAAAATAAGTAAAGATTAAAATAATAACAATAATAATAATGAAAATATAAATCTCTAGTTGAGCAGTGTCCTCAAGAGAAAGCAAAGGTTTATCTAAAGCAACCAGTCTTCCATAAAGGAGTTGAAAATATTAATAGCATGCAATGATGATGGAATGAGGTGGCCAGAGTGCAAAACAGTATTTGTGCAACGGTATAGGAGACATTAGTTGAATGAAAAAAAATAGGGAGAAAATGAAAAGATGTAATTATAGTTAAAGAAACCTACATTTTGGACAGCAACCAAAGATGCCAGAAGTTAGAATCATGATGGGATTAGCTGGCCTTACATTCTCATTAAGAATCTCACAGGCTTTCTAAGACCCAGATAGAGTCCTGCAATGAATTTCTTAACCATTTTGGAACAGTTTTAAAATTTTTATTTACAATGGGCTCATTGAAAGGTGTTTTACAGCCTCTCACATCTGATTGTTTGAAACTTGGAGAACTGACTTCTTAATAAACCAGAAGATATAAGTGAAAAAGTGTTTTCAACATAGGTAACATAGGTACGGCTATATGAATAATAAGTATCGGTATATGAATTATTGTAATCATGATTTTTTTCTTATAATCGTGATTTTGATATAGTACATTGTTTAACATTGTGTACCTTTTGTTCAAATTCTGGCTCAAGAAAGTTGTTTTAGATTACTTCACTATTAAATCAGGAATAGTTTTTGAAAACACTGAAAAGTGCATAGAACTCAACATAGCAAACATCCGTCTGTCCACCTACAACCTAGCATTTATACCTATCAATACTGTGTTAACCTATTTTAGAAATTATGTTAAAGGAAAGAAAATTTGTTTACTTTTTTATTGCAAAAGAATCCCTACAATATTTACTTGAAGTTTGACTTAAAGTCTTAAGCAGTAGTAAGGGATTTCTAGGATTCTACTTATGTTTTCTTCATACATTTCATCTGAGGATGTTTATGTATCAGCAAAGCAGTAGAATATTTTTACAAACTGGACTTTTTTTCATTGTTTATTTATTTTTTGAGAGAGAGAGAGACTGGGGCGGGGGGGAAGAGAGGGAGAAGGTGAGAGAGAGAGAGAAACCCAAGCACATTGTGTATCGTCAGCACAAAGCCCGATGCGGGGCTCAAACTCAAGAACCGTGAGATCACGACCTTAGCTCAAGTCAACAGTCGGATGCTTAACTGACTGAGTGACCCAGGTGCCCTGACTTTTAAAAATTTTTTTCTTGTACTCGTAGATAATTGCTTTACATGAAGTGCCATAAATAAACATTCTTACTGGACATATTTTGACTTTTAAAATCATTTCTCAAGAGGTTAATGAAAGGCCATAGTGTATTCTCTGTCCTCTCTTTTAATAGGGCCCACAGCTCATTTGAGTTATCACTTCTTTCCAGCTGCTATTTTATTTTCTTTTTCTTCAAAAGAAGAATACTACATATCATGTCATTGAGTCAGACTGTCAAAAGAGATGAATTAAGGACACAGTTTGAAAGCATTCATGGTTGTCTCTTTTTTCAGCACATGTAATTCTGGAAGCAGAATACTTTTTCTCAACAGTGGACGAAGCTTTTGAACATAGAAAGAGTTTATTAGTATAAAAACTATAGGTTTTTGAATATAGAAAGTTCTGTATTCAAGCCCTAGTTCATTTACTTTATAACTTTGTATTTGGTAATTCACCTAACATTGTGATTGGGTAGTTTATATCCTCATCTATAATATGAGGATGAAGAGAACTATGTAAACAGGAATTCCAAAGTTTCAAGATATTATTGCTTTCTTAAGAGTAAGTTATTCTTCAGAATAAACTCAAAGTGGCAAGCATGCATACACAATTTTGGACATATTTGAAAGATTTATTGTCATGCAATAATTTAAAATAGTAATTGAAAGTTAATTTCTCTTAAATATTTGACTTGTATATGGCAAAAACTATGATTATGAAACAGACGTTTATAGATGAGAGAAATTTGGGTCCATTATGCAACCACTTACAACTAACAAATATTTACAAAATATTGTCATCCTTTTAAGGAAGCTCATTTCTCACTTACTGGTGGCTAGTCTACAGCTGTAATGGAACTACTGTTTTCTCATTGCTCATGAAATATTTTGTAGAGCAACTCTCACCAATAGCTGTGTACTGCTCCTTAACGATTTCCTTAGTATGTGAAACAACACAAAATATGACATGTTGGAAAAAAGTTCATACATTCCCCCCAAATTTTTGGTTTCACATTTTAGAATGCTAACATAATAAAAATGATAAAATTACAAGTGAATTCAGAGTTAATAAAAAAACTATGAAGTTTGAGAATTATGTCAGAAGGGTACCTTTTTCCTACCTGAAATGTACCACATGATGCCTTCTTTTCATTAGAAATAAAGACAATGTTTGACAGTTCTAAAGTACTTAATTTCAAGTGACTTATCTATGAAGACAATGTTTTACATTCTAAAGTGCTTAATTTCAAGTGACTTACCTAAGTCAACTCAGATTGGTAAATTACTTTTTTTATCTAGAAGCAGAGTAATTTTCTTTTTATTTTTTATTTACTGTGTAGAAGACAGCTTAAACTAAATTGTTTGTGTGCAAAATGAGTTTCACTCTTCAAAGAGCATATAATTCACACTGTTTTTTTCATACAGGTATTTCTTTTACATATGGTTTTACCATACCAGTTCTCACACTTTCTATGGTCATGGAAGGTGGGATTAAAAGGATCTAGTGAATTGTTACAAAAGGAAAAAAAAAAGTTCTATCTGTTCCATCTAATAATATCTGTAAGTCTGCTACCTTCTTACTTTTTTTTTTTTTAAGTGCATCATTTCAGTTTGGGAACCATTTGAATTGCTGTGCAGTGTTTAAAAAGTCTCTTCAGAAACCAATTCTTTGTATTCTTGTCATGGCAGTTAAGTTTGCAATAACAGGACATTGCTTCAAACAAATGTATGGTATGGAGAAAGGGACTGAAATGAGATATGAAATTCTGGATTATAAAACTTCACAGATTCAGTTAGAAAATATGGAAAAAATTGAAAAGTTAAACAATCCCATTCTTTTCCATTTTATTTTAGTAGTCAAATACACATAACATAAAATGTATCATGTTAACCATTAAGTATACTGTTGGGTTGTGTTCAATACATTCACAAAGTGGTACTACTATCACCACTCTCTGTTTGCAAAATTCCTTTCGTCTTGTGAAACTGAAATACTATACCTATTAAGCAAAAACTCTCCTATTCCCTCTTTCGTAGCCCCAGAACTCCAGCATTCTAATTTCTATCTCTATGATATTGACTCCTCTCAGTATTTCATATAATGGATTTATCTAGTATTTATTTAATTGCAACTGGCTTATTTCACTTAACATTCTCAAAGCTCATCCATGTTATACCATATGTCAGAATTTCCTTCATTCTTTTTTTTAAGCTTTAATTTTTTTAAGTTAATTTATTTAGAGAGAGAAAAGGAATCCAAGCAGGAGAAGGGCAGAGAGAGAAGGAGAGAAGGAATCACAAGCAGGCTCTGCACTGTCAGTGCAGTATCTGACTTGGGGCTGCATCCCAGGATCTGTGAGATCATGACCTGAGCCAAAATCACTTAACCGACTGAGCTACCCAGGCAACCCAGAATTTCCTTCATTCTTATGACTGAATTTCATTGTATGTGTTTACCACATTTTGATTGTTCATTCATGTATCAATAAACACTTAGGTTGTTTCTATGTTTTAGCTGTTAAGAATAATGCTGCTATGAATATGAGTGTACAAATATCTCTTCAAGATGCTTTTTTCAATGTTTTGAGTTATATAGTCATAAATGGAAATGTTAAATCCATGGTAATTCTATGTTTTTTGTTTGTTTGTTTGTTTATAGGACTACCATGCTGTTTTCTTTAAAAAATTTTTTTTCAACGTTTTTTATTTATTTTTGGGACAGAGAGAGACAGAGCATGAACGGGGGAGGGGCAGAGAGAGAGGGAGACACAGAATTGGAAACAGGCTCCAGGCTCTGAGCCATCAGCCCAGAGCCCGACGCGGGGCTCGAACCCACGGATCGCGAGATCGTGACCTGGCTGAAGTCGGACGCTCAACCGACTGCGCCACCCAGGCGCCCCATGTTTTCTATAGAAGCTGTACCATTTTACATTATCACTAGTGATACAGAAAGGTTTCAGTTTCTCTGCATCTTTGCATGCACTTGTTATTTTCTGGTTATTTTTGATAGTAGCAATTCTAATTATTTTGAGGTGGTATTGAAGTGTACTTTTGATTTGTATTTTCCTAATGATTAGTGATGTTGAGCATTTTTTTTTTTTTATGAACTTACTGGGCACTTCTGTGTCTACTTTGGAAAAATAACTATTCAAGTTCTTTGTACGGTTTTGAAGCAGATTGTCTGGTTTTTGAGTTTTACGAGTTCTCCCTATATCTGGATATTAACTTCTTATCAGATATATGATTTACAATTAATTTGTGAGTCTCTCGTATATAGTATATAGTTGGATCATTGTTTCTGTTCGTTTGTTTGTTTTTAGCCTTTTTGCCAAATTCTGTCTTTTGATGGGAGAGTTTATAACATTTACATGTGAAATAATTACTGAGGAGGGACTTCTGTCATTTTGCTGTTTGTTTTCCTTAAGTCTTAGTAGCTTTATTGTCTCTCATTTCCTGCAGTACTGTCTTCTTTTTTATTTAGTTGTTTTTTGGTAAGATTTAAAGCTTTACAATTTTACATTTCAACATTTAAATTCCTTTCTCATTTTCTTTTCTTTATATTCCATAACTGTTTTCTTTGTAATCATCATGGGGATTATACTTAACATCCTAACGTTATAACAGCCTAATTTGAATTAATACCAGCTAAACTTCAAAAACAAGCAAAAACTCTGCTCTTTTATCCCTCTATCCAGCCCTTTTGATTCTGGATGTCACAAAATTGCATTTACATACATTTTGTGCCACAAAACATAAACTAATATTTAAAAAAAATTCTGTTAGTCTAAAAAAATCTATTAGTCTCTTAAATTATGTAGAAAACAAAATGTGCAGTTACAAACCAAACTTACAATAATGCCAGCTTCTAGACTGATACTTATCTTTTTATAAAATATACACTAGTCTCTTAAATCACATAGAAAATTTAAAAATGGAGTTATAAATGATCATTACAACAATGCTGACTTTACTAATTGCCCATTTGCCTTTAGGTATTTACTTAAAGGTATTTACCTTTACCATGATCTTTATTTCTTCCTATGGCTTTGAGCCGCTGTGACATGTCCTTTCATTTCAACCTGCAGGACTCCATTGAAAATTTCTTGCAGAGCAGATCTAATGCTAATGAACACCCTCAACTTTTGTTTTTCTGGGTATATCTTAATTTCTCCCTTAGTTTTGCCTGATGCCTTCTGGCCTCCAAAGTTTCTAATGAGAAGTCTGCTGATAATGTTACTGAGGATCCCTTGTATATGAGTGCCGTCTATATTGTTGTGTTCATGATTTTCCCCTGTGTGTTTGGCTTTTGAGAATGGAATTATGGTGTTCTCAGTGTGAGTCTCTGAGTTCTTCTTTCTTGGAGTTCACTGAGTTTCTTGGATGTTTATATCTGTTTTTATCAAGTTTTGGTCACTTTAAGCTATTATTTCCTCCGTTATCCTCTCTTTTCCTTTGGGAATCCCACAATGCATGTGTTGGTCTTGTTGGTGTTGTCCAACAGGTCTCCTAAATTCTGTTCACTATTCTTCAGTCATTTTTCTCTTTCTCAGACTTGATAATTTCCATTGTCATATCTTCAAGGTCACTGGTTCTTTCTTCTGCCTGCTCTCTGAGGCCTTCTAGTGAAATTTTTATTTCCATTATTGCACTTTACAGCTCCAGAATTTGTTTTTGGTTTCTCTTTAGGTCTTCAGTACCTTTATTGATATTTCTGTTTGCCCATCTATTGTTTTCTTGACTTTCTCCATATTTTTGTTTAGTTTGTTGATCATCCTTAAGGCAGCTGTTTGAAAATCTTCCTCTAATAGATCTACCAGCAGGTCTTTTTCTGGGATGATGTCTGTTAACTAAGTTTTTTTTCCTTCAAATGGGCCATATTGCCCTGTTTTCTTTGTATAACATATTTTTTTTGTTGTTATTGTTTAAAACTGGATATTTCAATCTAAAAATAGAGTGAATCTGGAACTCAAATTCTTTTTCCTCATAGTTTACTTTTCTTTGCTTTTGTTTTTATTTATTATCTGTTTTTTAAAAATTTTTGTAGATTGTTTCTGTGTCAAGGATCAACTTAAAATATAAATTTAAAGTATTTTCAGTTCTTTTCTCAACCTCCATCTTTTTCTAGACCTGTACATTGACTTTGTAATATATCTGTGTATATAGCTGCTGTTGAATATCCTGGTTGGTAATGTCTGGCTCCCAATGGAGAAAAATAGAAAAATGAAGGGGGAAAATAAGAGTACTGGCTCTTTAAATCTTCTGGAAATAACTCCAGCCATGGTGGGGGATGGTGGTTTGCAACAAAGGGAAGGAGTAGAGGGGGAAGAATGCAGCAATGCTGGTTTCCTGTTTCTTTTTCTATACCTCTAAGATCAGAAGCAGAATCAGCCATTTGTGCTACAGCACAGATCCCCTGTATTTAGAGGACAGAATTCTTTTTGCGCACCCTGGCTCCTACAAACTATGTGCTAGGTGCTCCTGGAAAGGCCTACAGCTGCCTGCCAGATGGCTGAGGGGTAGAAGGCGTGTAGCTGTTAACTGTACTAAGGGCTGAAATTGACCAAAATTAACCACAATTTAACCTCTAAGCCTTTCTCTGGAAGTTACAAGTTGCAATCCTTCAATAGATTTCAAACTTCCAAAATAGTTATTACCTCAGACAGAATCTACCAATGCAGTTGTTGTCTAGATAGGGAAATAAATTCCTGATGCTTCCTACTTCATTGTCCTCCCAGAATCCTCTGTAAATAGTGCTATTTTTATAAAGAATTGATTACCGATCTTTCAATGTCTAATACTCTTGTAAAAATTACAAATAATTCTTATTAGAAGAACTGATTTGGGATATATATAGTCCCCAAGCCCCCAGACTTAGAAAAAATGCATAAGCTTTTTAGAGAGGATCTGTGTTCCAACACAAAGTGATTATTTTAAAGATTAGATTCCTATTATTCTCCACATGGATGATCCAGATTATCTTTTTCTTAAGCAGCCTGTATTTCCTTTTGTCCCACAGACTTCTGGAAAGCATACTGCAAAGTCAGATATTCAAGTCAAACTATTATCAGTTCAAATGTGCTTTGGGTTTCTGTATAACTTTACAAACATTCCAAATGAAATATGAATTCAGTGTCATTGGAGAGTTGGGCTGAGTAAAAGGCCATATTACAATGAAGAACCCCTTCATGAATTCGACTTAGCTCACACTTTGATGCAATGTTACAACTTAAATTCTAACAAAAATGCCCTTGTCTGAAATCTCAAGAGACAGTCATTGAAATTTTGGCTTTTTAGTCTATGATTTGCTCTTCTCATCTTAAGTCACTTTATCATAATATTTTGGAAAAAAAGAAAATTTAGAGATATCTGCAATATAAAAATATTTCAGGGGCACTTGGGTGGCTCAGTTGGTTGAGCGTCAGACTTCGGTTCAGGTCATGATCTCACGGCTTGTGAGTTTGAGCCCTGCGTCAGGCTCTGTGCTGACAGCTCAGAGCCTGGAGCCTGCTTTGGATTCTGTCTCCTTCTATCTCTGCCCCTCCCTACTTATGCTCTGTCTCTCTGCCTCTCAAAAATAAATGAATGTAAAAAATTTTTTTTAAATATTTCAAAATGTATAATATGCCTTCCAGTATTTATGTGTGATCGTTTTAATAATCTGCATTGAATTTTATCTCTTTGCAATTTTTTCTTTCTACACTATATCTAACTCCCTCTGTGATCTTGGCAATATTCTCTTTGAACCTGATTATCTGTCTTTAAAACAAGAATGATGCTCACCTATAAACTACATAATTATGGTGGGTAAAGTGGAAGTTAATATTATAATGTACTTTGAACTCTAAGAACAAAGTGCTAAGTAAGCATTAGACACTGGGAGATAATGAAGCAGTTAGTTTCTATACCTGATCACAATTTGAATATTACAGGTCCTAGTAAATTATTAAAGGCCTTTAATACATAAAGTTAATGACTCTGGCATTGTCATTGTTAGGATCATTAGTCACTAAAGTGAAAAAAAATATTCTAAGTCTTTAAGAAATGAAGGCTAGAGATTTGTTATGAACCCTGCATTTAGGAACATATCAAAGTGCATACGTTACTGGAACCCACTTAACATTACTCTAAAGTAACTACGAAAATTTTCATTTAACCTAATGTTTAGAAATTTACCCCAATTTAATTTCTTGTATGTATGAGGTTATTGAAAAAGAAAAATTAAACATAAAGTTTGAGAAAAAAATGTGTAAATACTTTGGCTAAACTACTCTTTAAATAGTATAGTTTAAATCGTTGTGCTAAATATTGTACCTATGAAAATTATGCAAAATACTATTTGAATACTTTTATATGCTAGTCATCATTAATAAAAAATTCTCCCAACAGGGGCACCTGGTTAAGCATCTGACTTGGTTTCAACTCAAGTCATGATCTCAAGGTTCATAAGTTCAAGACCCACGTTGGGCTGTGTGCTGCCAGTGCAGAGTCTGCTTGAGATTCTCTGTCTCTCTCCCCCCACTTCTCTGCCCCTACCCCACCCTCTCTCTCTTTCTCTCTCTCAACAAATAAATAAACTTAAAAAAATTCTCCAAAAACATAGTAAAACCTATTTCAGAATTTTAACTTACACATAAAATTTCATTGTGATAGTTATAAAAACAAAAATGTTCCTATCACTTGGTAATATAGAAATTTATGATAATGAATATATTGCCATATATAAACCTGTAGTTTTTTTTAGGAAGGTGTTGAAACTGAGAACTGTGAATTCTGTCAGTCATCACGTGCTTTGGGTCTCGGGAAGATTACTTAATCTAAGCCTCATTTTCCATCAATAGTTTTTCATCAAAACTGAATGATATAATCCCAGCTAACCACTTAGTACCGTGCTTATTACTAACACATGTTAATTGAGTTCAGTGTTATTATTTCAGTTATTATAAACTTGACAGAAACACAGCAGAGTAAATTGTCTCTGATTCAGAATAATATTTGCTAATTGTCATGAATTTGGTGTATATCCAGTACTTCCTTTCCAACAGTGAGAGTTATTGTTTCCGTTTACTTTCTTAGAGTGTGAAGGGTAAGATAGGGTGAGCTGGGGAAAATACACCTCTTGGTAAAAGGAGAAAGGTTCTAAAAACCCTGTGCATGACTATCAAGACATTAGCATAGAACATATGAGGAAATTTTCTATTGAATAAGGGGCTGCAGACCACATTTGTAATACAGAATTAATTCGTGGAGGATATCTCAATGTAATTATTATTGTCTGGGAAAATAGCTTTGTATGTACATATACACATGCACACACACACACACACACACACACACACACACACTACCTTCATTGTAACAGTATCCCACTGAAATAGTAGCCTATATGCTCAAGTAAAGATGCCAGATGGTATAGAAAATGTTTATTTCATTTGGTCACAATTCTGGTAATTTTTCTTGTTGTTGAATAGAATGTTTGACCTTGTTTCTTCCAACTGAGAGCAATGTAAGTGGAGGGTGAAAAAAAGGAGAAATCTGTTTTTTGAGGTATTTATAATGTCTTTGATTATTTGTGCTCCTTTTGAAATGTATGTACAGTCTCCACTGACCTATTGGGGATACCATTAGTAGATGTAAGCAAAGTTAAAGATATTTTTTTTTAAATGTCTATTTATTTATTGAGAGAGAGGGAAAACCCATGCGTGTGAGTGGGGGAAGGGAGGTAGAGGGAGAGAGATAACCCCAAGCAGACTCTGTGCTACCAGGACAGAGCCCAATGCAGGGCTGGATCCCACAACCCTGGGATCATGACCTGAGCTGAAATCAAGAGTAAGACACTTAACCAACTGAACCACCCAGATGTCCCTAAAGATCTCTTATATGGATATCTGCACAACATACAACTATGTGTATGCAGAGTGTATTATTAGACTTAAAAAAAAAAAAACCTTACTTGTGAATAGTAGCATCTAAAATAGTGAAGATTTATGATGAATTCGTAATTCTGAATAGCTCTGCAGAACTGTAAATTCTACTGTGACCAATAAATTGTCCCAAAACAGAGAATTTTGCTTTTTATCTTTATTTAACTTCCTAAGTTAAATTGTTGATGCCTCTAGGGCAAATCCAATGCATTTTATGTAAAAATATTCCTATGTTCAAGTTTTGCTCTCATTCTTCAATTTTTAATACTTCAGGGCTTATAGTAAATGAATGTGATATGTTAATCACCAGATGTAATACTGGTAATTGAATGTACATATACAATTATATATACATACATATATTTGACATTGTATATATGTACATGTTAATACATACAGACATATATCTGACATTGTGTGTATGTATATGTTTTTCAGAAAGTAAATGCTTGAAATGAAATAAAAAAGCATGATATGGAAGAAATAGCTTCAAACTTGAAACCAGAAAAACTAAATTCCTGTTTTCATCCCATCTAACTTTTTGCTGTGTAATTTTGTTCAAATCACTTAAAATATTTTCACTACATTTTCTGAAGAAGTGGAATTTGTGTGTACCATCTCTAATTTTTTTTCAACTGTGCGTCTATGAAATCTCAGTGTGCACTTCTATGGTCATCTTATCAAGGCATCTTAATTTTGCTATGGTCAGATTCAACATGTAATAGATTTCAGCTGTTTTATCAGCAAATTATTTCTTAAGAAACAATGAAGCTTGACTTTGAAGATTATCTCTGTGTTGATTATTTAATGGGTGGATGGGTAGTTGCATGAATGTATGGAAAGAAAAAAAGAGAAGAGGAAAAAATGTACAAAGAGAGAAACCAAGAGAATCTATTCTGTTGCTTCAGAGAAAAATAAAAATTCATTTCATAAAGCAGCTTTGAAAAATTTATTCTTTTTTTAAACTACATAACATAAAGAATTTATATTTATTAGGCAAAATAAATAAGTGAAGATTTTAAACTTCATGATCGAAAAAAGAGGACCATCTCTGATTTTACTTGCAATTCTGATATTTTAGGCAATTATTTCATACATATTTTTTTATATACTACAGTTTTAAATCTAAATTGATCATGTAAGGATAATGGAGATACATTAATATTTGTTTTCAATTTTTAGAATCATTTATTTTAAACTTATTTGGTATGCTAGTTATATAAAATGTGATATATAAATCTTCCAATAATTCTACTGATTCTATAGAAAATTCCTTCAAGACATGTATCAAATCATTTCTCAATATTTTTTTTTCAACGTTTTTTATTTATTTTGGGACAGAGAGAGACAGAGCATGAACGGGGGAGGGGCAGAGAGAGAGGGAGACACAGAATCGGAAACAGGCTCCAGGCTCTGAGCCATCAGCCCAGAGCCTGACGCGGGGCTCGAACTCACGGACCGCGAGATTGTGACCTGGCTGAAGTCGGACGCTTAACCGACTGCGCCACCCAGGCGCCCCATCATTTCTCAATATTTTTGAGGAAATTCTGAGCTAGATGAAGATATTTTCTTTCCTCCATTATCAGCTAAACAATGTTTCCTCCACTTGCCTCATATAGGTATAAGGAAAAATAATTAAATATTTAAACTAAAAATATAAGTGTATGCTTAATACCTTGCTGAATAATTTGGATATTCTGGAGTCACAATAATGTCCATGAAAATAAATTCACATGCAAGTACATTAGCAAGACTACTTTTGTTTTGAATTAGAGTTAGTTGTAAGTCATATTTTTCTTCTGTCTTTGAATCTAAGTCTCTTATTTTACAATATTATGTCTAACTAAACATAAAGGAAGGTTAATATGTTACTGTTTCTTGAACATCTAATATATCCAGGTTCCCTTTTACATACTCAAAGTATACAAATAGTTTCTGTGACCCATGAAATTATATTTTGCTAATGAGACAAAACATATATACATCCATGATGGAGGCAACACCATGAATAAAGACATGAAGGTAAAAATACTTCTAAGCTTAATGTTTCTTAAGCATCTAATGTTTTTGAGAATTACTGAGCTGGTCAGATTAGTAACTTCTTATAAAGGTTTTATTACCAGGCATATTTGCAAATATGAATCTGTGTAAAATGATTTTATGGCATAACATACTGACTTGTACAGATCGCCCTTCACAACAAGTAAAAACAAATGATATCAGCATATTTTTAACATTATTATAAATGATTATTCTTTACTTTCTAAGATATAAGAAGACAAGTAAACACAATGTTTGTATTTAAAAACATGTATGTGTTCTTGCCCGTATATGTCATTCTTTTGTATAAGGATCAGTAAAGCCCTTTTCCCCCTCAAAGAAGGAACATACCATAATTAATCCCTAAGAATGGAAATGACTGATTACAAATTTTAGGAGGTGTTCATAGTCTGCTTTATTGCTTGGTTGTTCTTCCTTCCAGTTTGACCAATGTGAAGTTGCTCAAACTGTGTGTATGTGCATGCGTGTGTAAGTAGTGGAAGAATTATTTCATCTTGACAATAAGTTGAATATTCTTTTTACCTCAAGGTTGTAAATTAAAACTGACAATGAAAAAAAAAAGACTAATAGAAGTTGCTGGGGAAAAACTAGATGCTGGGTCGTCATGATAACAGTATAGTTATGAATGTTGCATTCAAGGAACTTTAAATTTTTTTAAATAAGTAAATCTAAGATGTTTGAGATTGGATTACACTGATAATGTGTGTGTTTTGATACAAAGGTTAAAGACATGGAATTGCTGTACTCTTGCAAGTGCATGAAATAAATAAGAACCTTCTTTCATGAGATTCTACATGTGGAACTCCCTGGGCTGTTTTCAGAATACTTGTGTTTAATACAAAATGCTGCATGTACTCTTTGGTAAAAAGATGAGATTTTATAGCTGAAGAAAAAGAGTAAATAAATAACTGGATTTGAAATGTTGCTAGGATTTCCTGTTCTTTGGTTATGCTGTGTGCAGTAAGATGAAACGTTTCTTCTGTGTACTTTTTGCTGTTTGCAGAAAGATGAACTGCTTGTTTTATGCATTTCCTTTCAGTGTATCTTAATTCAGCACGGAATTGACTAATTTGCTATCATTTCTGTGGGTTTCTGCCATTTATTAAGCCAGGCTTAATATTTAAGGCAGTCTTCAGTGTTCTGTCAGATAACAGTAAAATGCTCCTATTAAAATGTGTTACCAATACTTGGCAGAAGTCAGTAGTATTACCCATTTTAAAACAAGGTTGATTAGAAACTCTTCTTTTAAAAGACCCATTTAGAATCCATGACAAGGTGAAGTGTCTTTATATAAACATACATCACTTGTTTGTGAGTAGCCATTTAGACTATCTGCTTTAAAATGAATTGGATATTTCAGCTCCAATTATATAGTACATTTATATCACACTTTCTAACAAACTGGTAAAGAAATTTGTGTATCTGAGTCTGATCATATTAAATTTTCAATGTGATGATTAATCTAGATTCTCATAACAATTATCATAGATTAAAATGAGTCTTCTGAATGATGTTTAAAATCAGCAAGATCAAACATTTATTGCCTAAATAATTTCACAGAAATAATTTCTAGGGTAGATTTCAATCTGATTCAGAAATTATAGGCTAGGTCAAAGGCTAACATCTATAATATTTATTATGCTTGATTATATTAATAAAATATTAATATTCTGGGTAATATATATATATTATATATAATTAGTGAGTACTTTATGTATCAATTAAAAAATTCTTCATTCTTTCTCATACTCTTAGCATGCATTTAGAATATATTTTAGGAGGTAGAAAGCAAGGGTTTGAAGAGGCTGATAAAAGTTAGTACAATCCATGCAAATGTAAAAGAGCAGTGACAAGAGAAAGCTAGGTTCACACAAAAAGCCTGTTAGACACTCTGCATTCTCTGGTGAAAATTAATAATTTTTACCCCATCATGAGGCCACTTAAGGTGAAGACAGCAAAAGTAACCTGCCACATTTGTCAGAAATGGACATAGTTTCAGACTTGCTTTATCATGTATTGAGTCTAATAATGCATGTTTAATATCATGATCTGTCTTTTACTAGAAGGTTTTTGGGCTTTAGTCACAAATGCATAAAATCAACAGGAGTAGCTGATGTAAAATGTCTGTTTCTGTATGTTTCTATATATACATATGTGTGTATGTGTGTATGTATATAAACATGTATATGCATGTTTGTGTCCTTATAGTCTGTGTTTATCTCTCTGTATGTGTGTATATAAAACCCATATTGTGTTTACATATGGGAGAAAGACATTTTAATATACATAATTTTATTGATGTATTTACATACTACAAGAAATATTATTTGGATATGTATGTGGATATGTATGTGTAGTCATTCCTTTATCATGTTATTGATCCTGAGGTGTATGTTTTTTTTTTTTTTTTCCAGGGGGAAATTCATTTAGTTCACTCAAAAAGGCAAAAAATACATTGGCCCAATAATTTCAAAATAAACAATTTAAAAATGTGCTCCTAGCACTAACAGGATCACAATGAATAAAAATAAAAGATGCATAGCCAGATGGGAAAGAATCTCCCAGATTTGTAGTAAGGTCAGGATCCTCATAAAAATACTTTTATTTCTTACGGGTATAATCCTAAAAGGCAGTATCCCATGGTGACTTAGAGCAAAGACATTGGAGTCAAGCAGTCAAGGACTCTACTCTGGCCCTTATTCCTTTGGCGTATTCCTTGCACTGAAACTTAATTTTCATAACTCTATGTGTGTGTGACAGTATACATACCACATAATTATTTTAAGGATTAAATGAGATTCTGTAATATAGAAAAATATTAATAGAAAATGTTAAGCACTGTTTGGATTACAGTAATTAAAAATAAAATGGGAGCACCTCGGTGGCTCAGTCAGTTGATTAAAAAAGTCAGTCAGACTTTGGCTCAGTTAATGATCTTGCCATTCATGAGTCCCAGCCCCCAATTGGGACTCTCTGCTGTCAGCACAGAGCCTGCTTCCAAGCCTCTGTCCCCTCTCTCTATCCCTTCCCCACTCACACTTGCAAGCTCTTTCTCTCTCTCAAAAAATAAACATAAATTAAAAATAATTTAAAATTAAAATTAAAACCTAGTGTTTAGTGAAAATTTACCATTCAGTTAGCACAATTTATTTACATTTTACATGGGTAATCTCATTTAATGCAGTTAATAACCCTTACAGATAGGTATTGTCATTAGATTTTACAGATGATGATTATGGGTTTTAAAATTTGAATCCCTTGTTCAGGGTCATATGCTTAACAAATGACAGTCAGAATTTGAAATCAGTTTACTTCTAGAACTGGTGTGTTTAGCCAATTCCCTGTTGACAGTCAATCAAGTTAGCCACAATTCTTATCATCATTATTATTGTATTTATGTGAAAAAGGCTATAATTATCCATTAGGATTTATGTTAGTTCTTAGGAAGTATTTCTCAAATTGTCTCTGCTCAGAGATTTGTACTTGTCTAATGTTACTGAATTCATGTTGTAACAGATACTAATATCTTTATTCAAAATAAAAAAAAAGAAAAAGAAAAATGAAAAATAAATTAAGATCACAATAGAAGTTTGATTCCCGTATGCTTGTGTGAATGGCTCTCAGAAAGTTTCCTGATTTTATCTCCTATTGTTCAGAAAAATATTCTTAAAGCTATGAATTCCTAAAGATACCATGATATGAGACATCTAATGTATCAGCCACTTTGTCCTGCAAAACTTTTGGGACTTCTTATATTGTCTCACCAAAGCTTTGCCTGAAATAACACTTTGATGTGCTATTCATAATTTCCATTTGGAAGAAGTAACTACATATTCCTGCTTAGCTACCATACTGCTTCCAGTATAGTGTACTTCAGTAATAAATAAAATGCATGCTTTAAGTGAAGGTATACATTTTTTCAAATATATAAGTCCCTGGCATATTTACAGACAGCATGACAGAATATTCATGTTGTTGTTTAATGACCACACTCACTTCTTTGTAGGAGCAATTTTTGATGAATCTGCCAAAAAGGATGATGAGGTGTTTCGCACAGCGGTTGGTGACCTCAACCAGAATGAAGAGATCTTACAGACTGAGAAAATCACATTTTCAGTGACATTTGTCGATGGCAACAACCCTTTTCAAGCAGTTCAAGAAGGTAAGGCCTATCAGCAGTCCAGTTTTTATTTTGTTTGTTTTTTGGTTCAATTCAGATGGCAACTAGATTTATTTACAAATCAACATGGATGTCATTTTTGCATCTTTGCTGCATTGCTTTTCTTTGAGGGTGCTGTTTTGTAGATATCAAGACTGAATTCCACTTCTGAAAGGACAGAGTATGGAAAGTTTTTGTTTAGTTGAAGTATATGTGAAAATGCATATAAATATTTTCAGTAAAAGCTTTACAGCATTTTATGATTTCAGTGTAAAGTAAACATTACTTAAAAGTATGACTTTCTATCCAAAGTTTTAGTTTTGACTTTTTTGAGATAATGGCCACCTTGAGTGTTGTTACAGCATAGAATGACATTTCAGGTGTATTCATGACAAATGCATTGGCGGAAAGAAAACTGACTGGTAGGCACTAAATACAAATCAAAGGCTTCGCTTTGGGATCCTAACATATACATTTTTTACTCTCTATAGTGTGCCAAATATTAAATCATTTGTCTCCATTCTTTCTGTATACTTGGGTGAATTAAATTTTTTCATAGGGACAAATCATACAAATACAAATTATTTTTATTATACTGGGATGATCATTTGTATGAATGAAGGTTTTGATCGAAAGGTATCTAAGAGTAATAGAATTTTATTTTTGATGCTGTTATTCTAATGAAATAGCCTCTTGATTGGCAAAGCATTACTTGTTCATGAAACTATTTGTTGCTGACCTAGTTTACATTTTATTGTGATAATATAATTAGACTAAAGATACCAATGCAAAATTTAATCAAATGAAGCACTTGTTTCATTAAGAAACTTAAAGAGGATTTGACAGAAGTAAAGATGGACAGAATATTAAAAGTGGTAGAGTTTGACAAGAAACTTTTTAAAGACAAATATTGAAAGGGTAAGGAAAATAAATATAAGTATTTTCAAAAAATTGTCATTTTCCTCTAACGTTGCATCTACATGATGTTCAGTTTCCTTCTTAATAATTTGATGGAGTGAAGAAAATATTTTAATGAAATGAACAGAAGTGTTTTACTAAAATATTATTTTGCAAAGAATATGATGCTTATAATAATATGGTATTTTAATGTTTAGTAAGTAAGTGTCAATTTAAAAAGATTAATGAAAACATCTAGTCATTTATATTTTAAAATGAGAATTCTGGGAATTTGGTGCCAACAAAAATGGATGTGCTGATAAATTTTCTATTGAAACATGTAAAAACTAATATTACAATTCATAAAGCAGTAAGTAAAATAATAAAGCAGAATATGCGGAAAATCCAATAATGAAAAAGAGTATTATTCATTCAACTATTAGTTTTAGTGACTGGAATGAGGGTAGATAAAAAATGAGGACTTATTTATTTTTTTATCTGTCTTCTGATTACATATTAATAATTGTAAATTAACTTTGAAGACAGGCTAATGTATCAATTATCAATTCGTTTTAAAAAAAGCACTTTGAAAAGTGTGGAGATAAAGATACAAAGACAACACAGTGGTAGAAGAGAATTACAAAGTGTGAATAAATATGTCCCTCACACCTTTTTTAGAGACTCCAATTTGAAAAGCAAAGACAATTTTTTAAAATACCACAGTGAATCTGTTCACATATTACATTGTGTAGCCGCTCTGCTGCCAGCTCAGTTCTGGAAGCAGAAACATCCCTCAAAAGAACTACTGTGACATGACGAATTTGTGATACTGAAAGCAAATTGAGAATGGAAATAAGTTTTAAGTTTTGGAGACAGAGACCACTAGATATTTGTCAAGAAAGAAGAAAGAGGTTGACAGTTTGCCTGATGTTTTCTGATGGTAACAGGATGTTCTGGACCAGTTATTTTGATCGTCTGCTCTGTGTAATGAACTTGAAATAAGTTCTAGGAAGCTTTGGAGTTAATTTGCTTCCCCATTCAATATCAAGAAAGATCTTGGCTAATTTTACAAATAAAAATAATTCTTTCTAGAGCTCTTTCCATAATTTATTAGTTTGAAAAAAGGAGGAAAATATTCAACTGAAAGAGAACAAGAAATAATCAAAGGGGTATTTTCTCAAATGTTTTGAGCAAGTGATTTAGGATAAAACCTCAATTGTGCCATTAAGGATGTCCAGTTTTTCTATGATCATATATTTGCTGTGATGCCATTAAAATATATAACATAAAGGGTCTTAAATTAGTTTATTTGTTTTTTTAAATTCCAAGAAAGGATAACAGATTCAATGATATAAGTATTACTGACTGTTTATACATGAAGTTTTTAGAAGTTCATCAGGAAACAAATCTGAAATGCTCATTTTATTTTAGTGTGAGAATTTCCTCCAACCAGATGCATTTAAGAGATGATCTTTATTTTTACAAATTTAATTTTTTTCTTTATCTTTCTTCTATAAGCATTTAATGAGAGAAAGATTTAAAGATAAACAGCCTGTTAACACATAAACAGAATTACAATATTGATACCATTATAATGCTTCTTTGTAGCTCTGGTTAGAGTAAATTTTTGCATAGTAATAATTATTTTTAATAATAAATATTTAATGGTTGTTTTTACAGTGAGTTCCCAAATGACAATGTCTTGGTTGTAACACAGGATCAATATTTCTTTCTCTGGAGATCAATGATTATATTGATTATCTTTATCATTATCCTGTAACAATCTCAGCACTTGTAGATAAATGAACAGTAGAAAAAAAATTCCTGTTTTTAGAAAAATAATCTGGAATCAAACAACCTATTTTAATAATTCTTTTTCCTTTTTTTGAATATATTTATTGATAATATTTTGAATATATTTTCAATATATTTGTTGATAAGCTATTATTCATCTTTTGTCTGTTGAGTCATGGGATGTTTACTAGGGGCAAAGAATTTTCCACACCTTAACTCAGGATTATTTTTATCATTTTTTGGGTGTGGAATAGGTAGGCTTATTGGTAGCTGGGGTAAAGCTTATTCTCTAAAGAAGATACACAAAAGAAAAAAACTGTATGGTGTATTTTTGAAAACCTCAAAAATTATAGAGGTGGAAAATGGTATACACCTAGTTGAATGTTTTTCCTTAATATATGAAGTAATTGAGAGTAGTGTGTTCAAGTAATTCTCCTACATACTGCAGGTGTGTAGCAAGAGACTAAACCAAGACCTTCTGACCACTAGCCTAATATTTTCCTTGCTATATCTGTTAACCACATGTACGTGAGAGAGAGCACACAATGCGTTATAAGACTTCACTAAGTATTTTGGAAAATATAAAGTTCTGGCAGATTTATATGTTTTGATACATACTATTAATGTTCATAGGTTTCAGATAGCACGGAATAGTAAAAATCTTCCAATCTAGTTGAACAATACCAGCTGATTCTATAAATCACTCTTGTTCTTTCATCCTTGGTCTTCTCATCTATAAATAATGAAAAATCAAACATAAATGATGTATTTTTTAAGATTAGTTTATTCTCTATGGATGAAATGTTTCATGACTCTTTAGAACACATTTCCAGATTTAGAAATTTAGGATTCTAGAAATGATAATTATTTAGTTTCTCTTTAGAGATGCTGCACATTGCTGAAATTGCCCCCTAGTTTTTTTCTATGGCTTACTTCAAAATAAATTAAATATCTCAGCCAACTATTCACTGTGACCCAAGGAACTCATTGCTATCACCAGAATCCAGAAAGGGTCTTTTGCAGATTCAATTGACCTGGATCAGTGCAGCTGTTGCTAGATTACTTTCCTTACTCCTCTCTTATAGATTGTTTCCTTTCTGTCATCTATAAACTGGATAAAACATAGATACACAACGGTGTGGTGTGAAAGACACTGCTTTTCTCTACCGAAAGCAATAGCAATTATTTGTATTGTTGTCTTCTAGTTGAGACCAACACCACTTTGCTCCAAGAAAGATCAGGACTTATAAGAAAACAAGGCCAGGAGAAAGTAAAGGGAATGCATTTGTAAAAATGTTCACATAGGAAGTTGAAATGTAGACGTAAAAATTCATGCATAATTCTTGCATCCATTGGATGTATCAGCAAGAATATAAAGGACCATGTGTTGGTATTGAATGGCAAGATTCAGTTAAAAACTTTTGAAATATTTGCTCTTATTAGAAAAACACCTAAAAATGAAATATATAGTGAAAAGAGTTTAAGGGCAGAATTATGCTTTAGAATCACAGATGATTCTATTTGAAAGAAAAGGAGGGACATATCATAATTATTCTTCCGTATGCTTTATTGTAAACCATTATAAATAATATAGTTATAAAAGCTGTTTTTCATATAAAAATCAGTAATAGTTAAGATTGCTCGTCATCTAAGTCTCAGTCTGGTCCACCTTCGACTTACTCCTTTGTATACCCAACATGAATATTGATTGCTCCAAAAAAAAGTCTCTCATAAAAAGTAGACATCTTATTTTAATACAGTAATGATTTCAGTTAAATTTGCTTCATACATCTTCCAAAATAAAATTATTTTAAGTGTAAAACAATGTGGTGCTTTTATTTATAGTTTATGAAATTAGACTTATTTCTTTACAGTTATATGTAAGAGACACATGCATCTGTATCGTGTGTAAAAGGGAAAACAGGAGAGCAGTAGAAGCAAAAACAGTGTAAGGAAATCTAACTAGGAAAATGTGCTTCTCCAGAAAATATCACCATTCACTGTGAATATTTCTGGTGCCATAGGCTAAATCTGGGTAGTCTTGTTCAAAGAGTACGTAAATGTAAAAGAATGATTTATATGGCTGTTCTATTTGATGCTTTATTCCAAGGCTTAGTCTCATAATTTATATTCCTCTCAGCTTTAATAGGACATCTTTACTGTGATAAAAAAAAAATCTGCTAATTTGGAAATGTTTAGATTGGATTCTGCAACTTTCCTAGTATAAGTCTGCAGTGTGTATGTCTTGTCAGCCTGTGTTTTCGTGGACCAATTTTGACAGCTTCAATTCCAGCTTATTTTCTGAATTACGTGACAATAAAGTGAACTTGAGAATTGATAGATCCAGGGGGCCAAGAAATAAAACCTGAACGTCATGTAGGTATAATTTTGCTCATTCATTTTTCCATTCCTCCTTTCCTACCTACATCAAGGCAAGTGCTGTGCTTTGAATCCCAGTCTCTAGGTCCAGTGCTCAGTGTAACTGGTGCCCAGCCATTTGTGCAAAGAGTTGAAAGGAAGAGGTGATGGAACTCACTGGCCATTTCCAGATACCCACATAGCAGAAGGGATACTGGATATCCATTCAGTGGCTGTCTGGACCGTCTTCTTACCTCCTTGAGTCTGGGATATTTAGCAATCTGCTGCCAGGTCTAGGATCACTTTCCTTTCTACCTGCCACATTCTAAGGACCGGTCAAAAAGATCTGGAATCAGAATCTTCCTATCATGTGGTCTTTAGTACCCATCATCAGTGTGGTATTAAAGTATAAACAATTCTATATACATTAGGGATAATACCAGCATACATTCTTTTAAGCATCTCACACAAACCCTTTCCAATGAAGAATTGCCCATCAAGAAGAATTAAATTAAGATATGTTTGGAATCTAATTTTGAGAGTACTCAGTCAAATCAATCTATCCAAGTGCTTTATAATGCCTAGTACTCTTCCAAGATTTGGCCAGCCACAATAGGAGATTACAAAGGAAATAGAGGACTTAGCGTTATGATCATAGGAAGTTTTAAAAATGTACTTGGGAAGGGCTGTGGACTTTTAGAGCATGAACAGTCATTATGCCTTCTGCTTGTAATGTGGGTTTTAAATTATTTAATAGTAAAAAGGAACAAGGCGTTATACCTTTTTGAAAATATTATTTTTCAGAAAAGAGAGGAAATACCTTTCTTAAGGAAATTCATTATTTTTAATTAATATTAAAGAAGATATAAATTATATGGATTAATCTTTGTTTTCCGTGATTTATTGCTCTTCTCCTATATTAGTAAGCCTTTCCCTTATCTCATTCAATATCATGCTCATAAAGTAACAGGTCTCTAATACTGTGGATAGACTGAAGTTCAGATGTTTATAGACCTCTATATCATAATTTTGTAGCCTTTTTGCTTTGAGGTCTTTTACCTTCATATCTACAAATGTGTACTCTTGTGTAAGTTGCCTCATAAAATATAATATTTTAGCAGTCTGTGCTGCTCTGAACTTGTTTCATTTAGAAGAATCTTCAACTTTTTATAAAAGCTGTGTTTAGCACAAGTATAGATTTATTCTTTGATCATTGGCTCACTGTTCTTTCTTCCTACCAAATATTTTTCACATAATAATAACAGACCTCTTCTTTCTCTTTCAGTCTTTGTAGATAATAGTGCATGATTGTAGCAGCATAATTCAGTTTTTCCTTGGTCTTTTATGATACTGATTTGATAAAAGATTCACCTCTATGTCTTAAAGTAACTCTGAATATATGGTTTATTAGAGTAAAAGCCACACTTACCTACATCCTATAGTTGTTATGAGAGTCCATTGTGTAGTCATAAAAATAGTTTAAGTTCACATTTAAGATGACTTTACACTCTCAACAATAGCCAAATTATGGAAAGAGCCTAAATGTCCATCAACTGATGAATGGATAAAGAAATTGTGGTTTATATACACTATGGAATACTACGTGGCAATGAGAAAAAATGAAATATGGCCTTTTGTAGCAACGTGGATGGAACTGGAGGGTGTGATGCTAAGTGAAATAAGCCATACGGAGAAAGACAGATACCATATGGTTTCACTCTTATGTGGATCCTGAGAAACTTAACAGGAACCCATGGGGGAGGGGAAGGAAAAAAAAAAAAAAAGAGGTTAGAGTGGGAGAGAGCCAAAGCATAAGAGACTGTTGAGAACTGAGAGCAAACTGAGGGTTGATGGGGGGTGGGAGGGAGGAGAGGGTGGGTGATGGGTATTGAGGAGGGCACCTTTTGGGATGAGCACTGGGTGTTGTATGGAAACCAATTTGACAATAAATTTCATATATATATTAAAAAAAACATTTTAAAAGAAAAAAAAAATAAGATGACTTTACTGTATTCAGATTTTTAAAAATATTAACAGTATTTTTGATATCAAAGTTTCAAATGATCTAGTCTATTTGCTTAATTCTAGAACAAAAAATAACCTTTTAATTATTTTAATATTTGACACCCATTTTTGCATGTCCTTGGCCAGTGTTGCATGAGGTTTATGGGAATTGTACTATGTGTAGTTTTTTAGTACCCCTGCAGTATTTTGTTGAACTTCCTTGTAATTTTCAAAAGAATTATCATTGAAACACCCTTTTTAAAAGGAACACACACAAAGCCAATGTACACTAAGGAATTGAATATTCCAGGAAGAGAAAAGAATGAAGTAGCAAGTACTTTTGGGGTTCCTATAAGCATTCAGCCTTGAGCTATTAAAAAGGCTGTGCTCTCCCTTGGCTGCACTGTATAGTCTTATATGGTTATATTGACCTTTTTATTTATTCTTTAATCATGTATTAGGCCCTAAACTATATGTGCTTCTCTTCCTTTTGCACGGCCACTATAGTACTCTTTTTAAACTCCTCATTTAACCCCCTTTGAATCCTTTATTCTCAATATTGTACTGGATACACTCAGTATATCTGCATTTCACTGAGTATATGTCTTAAATTTAATGCCATTTATTCTGCTTGGGAAACAAAATTAAGTGCATGGGTCATGGAATCAAATAAACCTGCCTTGATATGAATTCTGCTCCATTTCTTACCATCTTTGGGATCTTAAGCACACCTAATGTCTCTGAGCCTCAGTTTCTTCATTTGTGGAAGAGGGCTAAATACATACTCCATGGGATTATGATGATTATTTGATTATTATAAGATGATTTTATGGGGTTGTAATTATGGTATGTGGGTTTCTCCAGTAATCCACATGCATATTAAAAACATTGGAGTACATGATGATTTAGTGTCATTGCATGTGTCCATCAGCAAATTTCTATTGCTCTGTGACCTTACCTTCAATACACATCCTCTACCGAATGTATTAGTGGTTCCCATGGATACCACTGATCATAGTAGGCTTATTATCTGCCTAGTCAGCATCTTTTTTTTTATTTTTTCCAACTGAGTTTTTACTTATCAAGATCCTGAATTCTGGGGTTGTAAAAATATAGAAATTGAATGCTTCTGCTTTTTTTCTTTCTTCCTGGGCTAGTTCTGCTAGTCAGCAAAGGAAGCTGAGAATTATATTTGTAGTGTAATTTATTTGGCAAATAGTAGTGATGTTGCAACATGTGTACTTAGGGTTGGGAGGATTTAAAATACCTTGTTACCATTTCTGGGAAGTAAAGAAAGCCTGTGGAGACCAAATTAAAGCTTTCGGATGATTTGTGTGGGCTTAATACAATCAGTGAAGTAAATAAGGCACTGAGTCATAACTAAATAGGATTCAGTGGTAGAAAGGCATAATGTTGTAGAAGAGCAATATATGTGAAAGTCGGATATAGAAATGAATTCAAGGAAAGCTTTATGCTTTGAGAGATGCATCATCTCTGGTGTTTTGAGTTTATTTTTGAAATTATTGTTTAAAAGGTTATCTTTCTACATTCTACACATTTTCATTTCAGCTATACATGGGCAAATATTAACTGTAAAAAGCTGAATATTGGTTTCTTTGAATTCTTAGTACTATTCTTCTTCAATAACACATGGTATGTTATTTTCTCAGGAATTCATGCATCATTTCAAAACATATTTGCTTTTTGGTCTTTGGTAGACTAATACAATATGATGGTAAGATTGGCTAAACTCATTTTGTAAGATAAATTTTCAAACATAGAAAAGACTTAAAACATAGAAAACATTAAAATGGTTTATAATGTCTATTATAAATGAGAAATATGTTCCAAAGTGGAAAATAAATATTTTCTTATGTTATTTTTTGGGGTAAAAAAGTTATGCTAATTGAAGTTAGAAACAATACTGTTACAGAGACTATTTTTAATAGAATGACTTTAAATATTCAATAATAATTTTTGTACTTTACTTTTGAATTAGCACTTACAAAAGTTAAACAATAGTTTGATATAGTCCTGAATGCTTATTCATATTATTATAACTGAGCAAATGTAGAGGTCTTAGGTGTTAGAAAGTAACTAGGGGATTAAAAACAAAAAGACACATTCTTACTGGTCAAAGAATAAGGAACTGTCATATCAGCTTCATTTTACCTGCTTCCAAATCTTGTTTTCATTCTGTTACATCGATTTGTCAATAACTTTTATTGTATGGAGTTAGCAATTTAATCTTTGTATTGTTTTGAATTTCATATATACATTTGAAATAATATATATAAATGACATATATAGTATATATCATAAATTTACCAGTCACTCTTTTGATCATTCTTTCAGTGTTGATTCATGTTTTTCAAAGGGTAATTTTTTATTTTTTTTTAATTTTAAAGTTTTATATACTATGTTTGTTAAAATAGGACAGGGAAGGTTTGATGTCAGGCCTCCATCATTCTTTATACAAAGTTCAGGCCAGGACTCCATGAGAGCAAAGAATGAATCACCAGTTTATACTTCCTTTCTTTGGAAATTGGTTAAAGTTTAATATGAGAAGGGTTGACCAACTGGCAGGAAATTATGAATCACCAAGAACAATTTGTTGTTCTTTCAAAAATCAAAATCATAATTGTTCACTCATGTGTAAGATACTTAATGCACTGACTGTGTACTAGATTAGAAGTTTATACAAGCAAATGAGACAAATTTAACTGAACC
The DNA here is from genome assembly GCF_014898765.1 of Herpailurus yagouaroundi. Lineage (NCBI taxonomy): Eukaryota > Metazoa > Chordata > Mammalia > Carnivora > Felidae > Herpailurus > Herpailurus yagouaroundi. The sequence continues at coordinate 91,102,068 of NW_024412376.1, read as the reverse complement.
ATCCAAAGAATTAAAATCTAATAGGAAAGATATAAAAAAAGAAGTAAGCAAGCAAATAGTTCCTCCCCCCCCCCCCCCGCCCCAGTGGAAAATAGTGCTGTCTATAAGATGTAGGGTTTGTGTTTCTGTGTGTGTGTGTATATGTGTGTGTGCATGCGTGCACCTGAGTGATTTAAAATCAGGAGTTTATTTTTGATAAATAATGGAAGATACAAAAAGTTACATTTATGTCAAGATTTGAGGTTGCAAAGTAGCCAACAATGCCAAGAGTAAATAGCATTCCATCCTACTGCATATGGGAAAACCATTTGGAGGCATGGGCTTGCTGTGTTTGGGGGGTTATTATTTTTGAATTCTCAAGTTTTTAATCTGTTGCTTCACAAATGTTTATTTCCATCCTCAAAGTCATTACTACTCATGTACTACAAAGTACTACTCATGAGGTTTTTTTTTGTTTGTTTTTGTTTTTGTTTGTTTTTGTTTTTGTTTTTAAATCCAAATCTGCTTTAGTTTTTCCCTTTGGAGTATGTTCCCAAAGAAAGACTAGTGTATCCTGAAGTTTCACTGACATCCAAGTATGGAGATGTCATTCCTGGATCTTTCTTGGATTTGAAATTCACATTTCTGTAACTCTAATTTTGAATATAGTTATAGAAACATTTGGGTCTTTAATGTAAATATTAGTCTAAGGAAAATGAAATGAAATACAATGACACAAATCAAAGAAAGAATTTTACTTAATTTTTTAGCCTTTCGATACAGAGTAATGTAGAGAGATATATTAATATCTAAAACTTGGAAAGAATCATTTTGTGGCTTTTATGTTTGCTGTACATTCTGACAAAAGATCCTGCTTTGAAAAGTCCACTAATGAGAAGTAACATTTCCTTATAACTTACTATATCCCATGAACTGTAAAAGTGCTGCTTCTTTTTTTTCCCCTAATCTTTGTACTGCCTTGTAAACCGTAAAGTAGTTACTATTCTTACTAGCATTTGCAGATGAAGAAACTGAAGTGTTGCTAGATTAGGCAATGTATCGTACCTGAAGCCTTTAGAATAGTGCCTAGAACACTGGTTTCCATGTAAATCTTCTGTTTGGGAGTTTCAGGCATGTTGTCAGTGGGAGGGAGAATGAGGAGAAGGTATTCAGTTTGTCTCCTGTTTGAGATCATCTTGGGTTGGCTCTGTACCTTAAACAAAAAATCATGCTTTTTCTAAAGGCATTCTGCTCTGCATCACTCTCATTCAGAACCCCAGAAACTCCTCTCCTCTCTATCCTTTGGACCAGGACTTGTTACCACTTCACTGCTACTAGTTCTGAACTCTTATATTAGCCCTTATTTTCCTGCTACATCCCAACCACACCTGTGTCATTCACCCTTTCGAAAAGTAAACCCTTCTCAAATTACCCTATTTCAAGTGTGCTCTTTTTTCCTACTGGGATTTTAAGTATAATAATTATTAACCACTGCACTGTACTGCCTGTGTAGAAAAGTTAATCTTAGTTCATTCTTAATGATTAATGACCCGTGCAGTCTAATCAAGAAGTGCTATGATTTGTTGGATTGTGTTACTCAGACTTAGTACTATACATCATGTTACAAACCTAAAACTCTTCACACGACCTTTAACTACTGTCTTTTACAAGTTGAAATCTTCATGTCCATAGGTATTTTAATAGTTCAACAAAGGCCAATTTGATGTTAGGGATGTTCAGTATCAGTGTCCCTTCAGAAAAGCACTAGTCAGACCAGAATCAGGGCTGATCTCTGGATAGCCACCCCAGAGCATGGTTGATGACCACTCTTTAAGGAAACATGATTATTTACTTAAAATATTATGGCAAATGGAACCAACTTTATGGAAGTTACATATTTTAAAATGTCTCTGTTTGAAAATCCACTACTTTGTTTAAAGAAGTTGGTGAATGCTTACAAATTCTTGAATATCTTTCTCCATTTGCTGTGGAGAAATTTTCCCCTATACCTTTTATTTATTCTGTTCTTTGTAGGACTGCTTTACTGTGAAAACTACACTCCTTATTAAGTAGCTGGAGGGGCGGGGGGGAGGAAGCATATTTTATTGTTGGACAAATTGCACAGCCAAGATTTTTTGGTTATCTAGTAACTTTAAAGAGCAATAAAAGGAACATAACCAGTTACAGAACTGTTTTTGCATTTTATCTCTTTATTTCCTAGACCCATGGTTTAATATATAGGATTGGATAGCAAATGGTCAAATAGCAGGCAACAGAATAGGAGGAAAAGTAGAAGAGGCCCATAAAAGCAGGAGCTGCATTATAAGATCATTTATTTAAATTATTTTTAAAGTTTATTTATTTTTGAGAGAGAGAGAGAAAGAGCGAGCAAGAGCGGGGGGGGGGGGCAGAAAGAGAGGGAGACACAGAATCTGAAGCAGGCTCCAGGCTCTGAGCTGTCAGCACAGAGCCCAAGAGGGGCTTAAACTCATGAACTATGGGATCATGACCTGAGCCAAAGTTGGATGCTTAACCCACTGAGCCACCCAGGCACCCCCATAAGATCTTTTATTTCATTTATCTAATGTTATTCAGCATCCCAGTTCATGATAGTGAAGTAGAACTGGTGAATATAGAGGTAACTTCAGAGCATTCTGCATTTTAAAGGAGCTTTAACCTACCAAAGAGATTAAATATATGTGCATAGGTAACATAATTACTAGGTAATAATTCCATAGAAAATAGCAAGTTCAGTAGAAAGTGAGATGATTTATCACCAGGGACGGTGAGTTGAGGGAGAAGGTAAAGAAGAAATAAAGGGAAAAAATAGCAAGTCATGCTTTCTGCTCCAAAGAGAAAAGATCTAATCAAAGAAGCAGGCATGTTCAAAAATACATCTTGGTGACTGTAAAAAAATGTGATCTGGGGTGGGGATATACTGAGAAAGAAAACATCAGGCCTACAAGGACAGAAATGTTTACTTATCTCTGTCAAGGTCATTATCCTCTTCCCAGCTTCAAGGTCACCTTTTTCCAAAACCAGTGGTAGAATGGTAAACTCAGTATGGAGAAAATCATGACTCAGCAAGTAAAATTAAACACTAAAAAGGACATTAATAAGGACATCAGACTTCATATAGCAACATCTTAGAATTTCTTTTAAAATCCAGCAAAAGTACTGAAAATGATTTGAGCTCAAAGATGCTGCTTCAAAGGCACAAAACATCTACTATGTTTTAAGAGCAAGTGGTATTTAAAAAAAAATAATTATTTCACATCTAAAAAGAGTAATTGCCTTTTATTTTAAAGAAAGAGATAAGCATCCAATGTTTTATAATATAAAAAAGTGTTATGCATATACATTAACTAGTGCCCTCAATGGATTTTTACTACACATTTAACATTGTGTGCAATAACTCTGTCATGGCACTGTGCTCTTACATGAAAACATTGATTGTTTCCTAACTGAGTTGGACAGAAGTAGGTAAAGAATAATGGCATTGTGTATTGAGGTTCTTTTATATGCATAGTCTGTGATTATGATCTTTTTTTTTCCTCTTTAAGTGAGATAGTTAATATTTTAAGTTAAAAGCATTTTTATTGGTTTGATTATTCAGAAGTAGTCATTGAAATTTGCTTATCTGAATAAAAAACTGCTATGCAATCTGTGCAAATCAGCATCCATTGTTGGTTAATTATTGATTCATTTATTCTTTCATCTAAGTAGATATTGCGAGCTTATAATTTGCAAAGTACTAAGTACTGAAAGAGATACCAAGATGTATCAGTGTGGTTTCTAGCTTCAAGAATCATATGTTTAGCAACTGACAGACATAAATAACGTTAACATGGACATAAACATCATGATATAAAGTACAAGAAGTTATAAAATCCGCAATTGTCAGTGAAGGTGAAGTTGTTACAGGATTTTGAGGAGGGCTGATAGTTCTCTACATCTGTTTTTCTTCCTTCACCCACTGCTGGATATACTTGTTTGTCCCCTGCATGCTCAGTGTGACTCTAATATGTGGTAGCAAATATAAAAGTCCATTTGAAGTAATTTAGCATCATCTCAGCTTTGTTGCAACCTTGCCATGTTGCTAATCTGTTTATTCGCTCAATTAATTCAGCAAATATTTACTGAATGTTTAGTATGAGCCAGGAATTACTCTAACAACTCAGAGTATAGTGGAAAATACACAAAATCCTGCTTTCCAGGAATGTATGTTTTAGTTGAGGGAACAAGTAATACACACAACTTCAGGGTCAAGAGTTGGTATGAGGGGCGCCTGGGTGGCGCAGTCGGTTAAGCGTCCGACTTCAGCCAGGTCACGATCTCGCGGTCCGTGAGTTCCAGCCCCGCGTCAGGCTCTGGGCTGATGGCTCGGAGCCTGGAGCCTGTTTCCGATTCTGTGTCTCCCTCTCTCTCTGCCCCTCGCCCGTCATGCTCTGTCTCTCTCTGTCCCAAAAATAAATAAACGTTGGAAAAAAAAAATCTTTAAGAGTTGGTATGAAAAAATTTAAACAATGAAGCAGCATAATTAGCATAGACCTGCTGAAGGTGGAGTGTCACTTTAAATAGAATGGTCAGTAAAGGAGCTTTCTGAAATGACTTTTGAGCAGACACTAGAAAGGTGAAAGGGAAACGTGATGTCGATATCTGAGGGAAGCCTAGTGTGCACCAAGTTCTGGTAATAGTATCAGCAACTGAAATTCTGCCCTTTCAGGATCACATGAATACCTGATTTCCCATTGTGTACATACCTTATCTTTGGATCTGTAAGTTGTCTGGCGAGTACTTGCAGTTATGTTTTCAGGCCCTGCCTTGTTTTTACAAATTTGTTTTGAAAATGAAGTCCTTTATTTGAATTTTAGCCCTAGCACTCGTATTCAGGCAGGCACCTGTTTCAAAACAGTACAGATGCAGCTTGTGTTATTTTATGCTTGTTTGTGGAAACCTTGTCATCAAGCTTGAGAAAAGAGCCAGTGAACCTGCTAGTTACTTAAACTTTTTCTCTTCACTGTCAACAATTTATGTGGATTAATGCTATTATCTGTTATAATATGAATAAACTTCTCAGCCACTGTTTAAGTTTTTTAAAATAGATTCTTCTCTTCCGCAATAGCACAGTTTTAGCTAGGTTGATGGCCGCTCCAAATAGGACTACATTTCCCAGCTTTCCTTACAGTTACATTGAAGGCCAATGGAATGGGTGTGGAAGTATGGGCAATTTACAAGTCATTTCCAATATAAAGACAAGCTACCTGCTCTGGACTAACACTCCCTACCGCTTTTAGTGAGCTGTGACCCAGCTTTGACCATGCCTATGAGAACAACACACTGGAGAGTGTCAGAGCAACAAGATAGGAGGAACCTGGCTCCCATGTAGAGTAGACCTGACCTGGGAGGACTGCTACATGTGAGAGAAACTCACCTCTATCATATAAAAGCCTACCCTGTTTGAGTTATCATTGTTCCAGTAGGTTAAACCTTAGCATAACAATTACATATGCCTCTCTAAATATCTTGCAAAATGAAACAGATATCCCACCTCTCCTGCTACTCTAGTGAGGATATCCTATCTTGAGGACACAGACTCTCCACTTTTGTTTTTTTCCCACCAAAGTGGTGGTTGTTTTCCTTTTTTGCTGTGCTGCTACTGCTGCCACTGTTGCTCCTTCTTCCCTTCCTTCTGCAACAGCTGTTTGGAGATATAATTTATAGGCCATAAAATCCATCTTATTTTATTTTATTTTATTTTATTTTATTTTATTTTATTATTTATTTTTAGATTTCATTTATGTATTTTGAGAGAGACAGAGACAGTGCAAGTGAGGGTGGGTAGAGAGAGAGGGAGAGAGAATCCCAAGCAGGCTCCACATTGTCAGCACGGAGCCTGATGCAGGACTCGAACCCACTGTGAGATCATGACCTGAGCTGAAACAAAGAGTCGGATGCTTAACTGACTGAGCCACCCAGGTGCCCCCAAATCCATCTATTTTAAATGTACAATGCAATTATTAGTAGTAAATTTACAGAGTTATGCAATCATCGTAAAGTTCTAGTTTTAGAATATTTCCATCACCAACGAAATTCCTCATGTCAATTTGCGATCAGTCAAACCCTATTTCCACAGCAGTCCCTGGCAACCACAAGTATGTTTCTATAGACTGATCTTTTCTGGGCATTTCATTGTGAATAAAATTAGACAATGTGTAGTCTTTTGTGTCTGTCATCTTTTACTTAGAGTTTATTATGTTTATCCAAGTTGTAGTATGTACCAAGAATATATTTTTTCTAATGATGAAGAGCATTCCATCATAGAGGTATGTCACATTTTGTTTTTCCATTTGAAATTTAGGGACTTTGGATTTTTTCCACTTTTTTTACTAGTATAGAAAATTCTACCATGGATATTTATGTAAAAGTAACTGTGTGGATATATATATATATTTCATTTTGTATGTTGCCATAACAATTTACCACAGACTAGGTGACTTAAACAACAATTCTCTTAAAACAATTCATTCTCTCAGAGTTCTGGGCACCACGGAAGGTACCAGTGGGGTTGACTTTAATGAGAACTTTACCCTCAGGTTGCAGACAGCTGCCTTCTCATTGTATACTCACATGATTTCTTCTTTGTGTATGTACGGAAAGAGAGAGTAAGATTGCAGGTATCTCTTCTTATAAGGACCATCCTTTCAGATTAGGACTCCACCCTTATGGCCTCATGTAACCTTAATTGCTTCCATGGAGGTCCTGTCTCAAAATGCAGCCACATGGAGAGGTTTAGGGTTTCAGTATTCAAATTTTGGAGGGACAGGAACATTCAGTTCAACATGAATTTCTTAGATAGATACCTAGGAAAGGAACTTTTTAGTTGTGAGGTAAAGTAATGTTTAACTTCTTTTTTTTAAAGTTTATTTATTTATTTTGAGAGAGTGAGAAAGAGAGAGCAGGGAAGGGGTTGGAGGGGGAGTGGGGGGAGTGGGGGGAGTGGGGGAGAATCCCAAGCAGACTCCATGCTGTCTGTATGGAGCCCAAGACAATAGTGTTTAACTTCTTTAGTAACTGAACAACTGTTTTCAAAAATGACTATTCAGTTTTACATTCCAGTAGCAATGTATGAGGGTTTCAGTTTCTTCACATAATTGTCAATTTTGTGAAACAAATGAAGTGGTATGTAATTAAGGTTTTAATTTATATTTTTCTAATCATTAATGATATTGAATAGCTTTTCCTGTGCTTATTGGCCATCAGTATGTATTCTTGATGAAGTATTTTTCCAAATCTTATGTGCATTTCCAAATATATTTTCAACTTATTAAACTTTAAATAGTCTTTATGTATTCTTCATAATTTTTTGTATCAGCTGTATGATTTACAAATATTTTCCCCTAATCTGTCTTTTCCCCTTTTCTTAATGATTTCATTTGAAGTGCAAGTTTTAATTTTTTAAAGTCCAGTTTATCAATTTTTTTCTTCTGAGTAATTTGCTTTTGGCATTATATCTAAGATCTCTCTGAATAATCCAAGGTCAATGCATTTTTTTCTTTCTTTTAAAATTTTATATATTGTGCTTTTGTATTTAGATTTAGGAGTAATTTGTGTTAGTATTTGAGTGAGATATGAGGCAATATTTTGGCATGTGAATACACAATTTGCCTAGCAGCATTTCTTGGAAAGATTATTCTTTCCCCCATTGAATAGCCTTGGCACCATTGTTGGAAACCAATTGACCATAAAAATAAGTTTATATCTAAACCTTCAGTCTTGTTCAGTTGATCTATATGCCTGTCCTTATGCCAGTAACACATTGCAGCTTTATAGTTAGTTCTGAAATTGAGAAATGTAAATTCTCTAAACTTTTCCTCTTTTTTCATACTTATAGTTGACTATTCAGTCCATCCCATTTCCATATAACTATTGACATCAACTTTTAATTTCTTCCAAAATAGCCTCCTAGGAAATTGGAAAGGATTATGTTGAATCTATAGATCAATTTATTTTAAGCTTAATTATTTATTTTGAGAGAGAGAGAGAGAGCACAAGTGAAGGAGGTGCAGAAAGGGAGAGGAAGAGAGAATCCTAAGCAGGCTCTGCAATGTCAGTGCAGAGCCTGATGCCGGGCTCAATCCCACAAACTGTGAGATCGTGATCTGAGCCAAAACCAAGTCAGAACCTTACCAACTAAGTACCCCGGGGGCCCCAAATCTATAGATCAGTTTGAAGAAGATTGCCATCTTAACAATATTGTCTTCTACTTCATGAACCTAGAATGTATCACCATTTGGTTAGATTTGCTTTAATATTATTTTCCTATTATTTTCTGGTCTTAACTCTACAAGTCTTACATGTTAACTTATTCCTTAGGATTTTATTCGTTTTGATAATACTGTGAGTGGAATCATTTCTTGAATTTTACTTTCAGATTGTTCTTACTAATACAAAAAAATTTTATGTATATATTGATCTGGTCATCTATGACCTTAAGAACTCACTTGATTATTCTAGAAGTTTTTCATGTATCCCCTAGGTTCGTTTCTTTCTTTCTTTCTTTCTTTCTTTCTTTCTTTCTTTCTTTCTTTCTTTCTTTCTTTCTTTCTTTCTCTCTCTCTCTCTCTCTCTTTCTTTCTTTCTTTCTTTCTTTCTTTCTTTCTTTCTTTCTTTCTCCAAACAAGATCATATTATGCAAATAAAGAGTTTTAACCCTTACTTTCTAATCTGGATGTCTTTTCATGTTTCTGTGTTTTTTGTTTTTTTTTTTTTTTTTTTTGTCTCGTGATTGCACTGGCTAGAACCTCTAGTATATTGAACAGAACTTTGGAGAAAACTATTCATTCGTGTTTCCAATCTCAGATGGAAAACATGTAGTCATTCAGAGTATGCTGTGAACTGCATGTTTTGCATAGAGGCCCTTTATCTTGTTGAGGAAATTTATGGGATATACAAGAGTTTATCAGGGCCCACTATGACTTTCTCATTCCCCACATCTTCATGTTAAAATTCTGGCTGGTCTTCTGGTCTACCGCTTGATCAAACTTGTATTGCAACCTCAGATTTGCTAAGATGTTGACCTTCCTTGATTGTTTGATACCAAAGTTGTTACCATTTTCTATAATACCCCTGAGTATGATTTTTTTCCCATATACCACCCCTACCCAAATAGCCCCCTCTGGAATGAAGCTGTTAGTTTTCGTTCCTTCCCTGCCTGCTAAACTATCTTTCTAATGGAACCAAAGAGTGGGGTTGGAGAAGAGAGAAAAATGCCATGGACTCACTCTTCTTATATTTTGTAGAGGTTTATTTTTCTCTCTTTCCTTTTTGAATAAATGATTTTTAATTTGTTGTATGCCCTTGGTCAATTTTAAGAACCCTGAAATATTCTTTTTTCTTATCAGTTCTGTCCAGGTTTATCATTGCTTTTTGGGAAGAAGATTAGCTGAGGTCCAAACTTTATCATTTGTATAGTTCTACATCCTTTGCCTCACCTTTTCTTTTACAGAAGCCACAGAGAACTTTTGACCATAATATTATATTTTTATAGCAGAGGTATCATTTTAGCTAAACCATGAATGGTAAGTAGTATATGAAATTCACTTACCAGGGTAATTCAGATGGAGAGAAGAATATCAGGAAAGTGGACTATGTATAAGGAATAGTCAATAGTTTAGTTTTTCTGGAACTTTACCTGTTTGAAGGACCAGATAAAATTAGCATGGTAGATTGAAATGAGCTAATAATAGATTTGAGTATAAAACTAAGGTTTCTGAATTAATATCTTAGGAGGTAGCAAGGAATGGAAAGGTTTGCTTGGTGGAATGACGTTTCACACACACACACACACACACACACACACACACACACACACACAGTTTGGGATGAAGAAAACAACTTTCCACAATATGAATGATAGATTAGAGGTCAAGAAACTGAAATCAGGGAAACCATTTGGGAATCTATTAAAACAGTTTAGGTAGGGGCTAATAAGATCTCAGAATAGGATACCTGTAATGCACGGGGGGAAACATGAGCTGCTCTGAAGCTATGTTTCAGAAAGACTTGATACCTTTTTAAAATTCTGGGCCCAATACAAGAGGAAATCAAAGAAGTTTCTAGCTTTTGGCCTTTAGAACTAGACAGATATACAGTTAAAAAATAAGGAGCACAGGAGCAAAGACATATAAGGAGTAAATAAGTGTGTATGGTACCTAACATTTATTGAATTATTAACTGTGATCAGGCATAGTTATATGAGTTTTACATAAGTTATTTAGTTACTACTCACACAGGCCTTTGTATACGTTAGGAAACTAAGGAGGTGAGGTTAGTCAACTTAACCAAAATTAATAGCTAATGAGTGTCAAAGTTGGAATTTTAACGCCTGTCCTAATATAGGTGTCAAGATGCCACCGGAAAGTAGAAGCGAACTCTGTAGAGGAAATGGAGCAGGGGTTTAAGACCACATCGCCTGGAAATGAGAGTTAAACCTGTTATTGGATGAAATTGCCAAACATGAATGTAGCAGAGGAGAGAAACCCACTGATATATCATAGCAAATACTTCTATTTTGTGAGAAGGGGAAAAAAAGAAATAAGGACTTGGAATGGAAAGAGAAACCAATGGAGATCATTACCTCTGAGGAGGAAATCCTTCTTTTGGAGGCAGTTATCTTAAATGTCATTGAATGTTGTTTAAATGAGGAGTATAAAAGGCCCATGTATTCTAGAGATAAAGGAAAACACTGATAAATTAGGAGACAAGTAGTTTCCTCCTAGTATTAGTGGTGCTAATCTAGTCTAAGCAGTAAGGAGTCAGTGGATAGGAAGAAGGACTGAATCCCATGAGTAGAATATTTTCTTTAAGGTCTGATGATACAGTTATATGTATAAGAATGATTAGAGTTTAGTAGAACACATCATGGGAGTATTTTGAATTGAGTAGAAAAACATCCAGAGTGGGGAAACAGAGAGGTAGGTTGAAAGGCAGAGAGGAAGAAAGAAAGAGAGAGAGATTTATGTTAGCAGTTTTGTGTAGAAAAGTGTTAAAGAGGAAGTTTTGTAAATATTGAACTGTTGAGTTACTGAAACAATCATATTTGTTGATAGAGGAAAATTGAGAAATTAATGGGAAGTGGTTATAATCATCTCAGTAATGCTTTAAGGCAACTGGCTATTAAGGATATGCAAGTAAGAGTGGACAAGGTTTGGAAACGTTGCTGGGTGGGTCAGTTAGGGATGATTGAAAATATTTTTGAGTCACAGTAAGAACAAACCTGAGATTCAGAGCAAGAATCTGTAAAAAATTACATAAGACTACTTTGATGACATTCTCTGGAAATATTAGGAATTTGTCAATATAATTGGAGGTCAGAATTTTCAGGTTAAATATTATTTTCTCTATTTTTATGGTTAGCTGTCATTTTCAGAACTTCTAACAATTATGAGAAGTCTTGTGAGTGAATGAGCCATTAGAAAGGGAAACTAATTTTTTTTGGAATAGATGCTATTTCTACATTTTCTTTGTTTCTTGTTAAGTCCACATGTGAATATTTAAGATTCAGTGTTTTATAAAAAAGAATGGTAAGAATGGGAAGAAAACTAAAGGGTTTAAAATTTTTGAACTAATTCTGGTATTTCCCTTGTGATTTTTTTCCAGAATTTATTTGTTCACTGTAAACACCAGAGTCTGTAAAAGGGTTTCCTAAGGACATTTAAGAGGACATTTATCCCATAGTAATTTATAGAGTATATTATTTAGCTCTTGGTTCTGGTACAATCATCTTCATCATCTAAAATGGTGAAGTGAAAGTACATCAAGTTTGGAGTCTAAAGCAAAAGTTTTGTTCTGGATCTGATTCTTAAGCAATTTCTCTAGGCAAATAGTCCTGAATTGTAAAATGGGGTTTAAAAAAAAATGCCTAAGTGACTTCACAGTTTTATTGTGAGATTCCAGTAGGTGATTGATGGGAAAGTCTATATGATCTATGGAGTGATGGCATTTATTTTTTAAATCCCATATTCATCAGCCTGCAAGCCCATGCTAGCCTGGAACTGAAGCTTCTGTTTCTTCCAAAAAGGTTTTATTAGTTTGAATAAATGAAGTTTAGCACCATTGAGAAGCTTTCGAAGATGAAAACTCTGTGTATGAGTTAATATTTAAATAAACTTTAAAGTGATCAGCGAGAACATAATAAAATTCTGAAGATTTCAGGCTGATTTTTGCAAAAGAAAATTAGTTATTTTATAGACACTTTAATTATTGAGCATGCATTAATTGCTATCTCCTTATGATTAGAATGTGCTTTAATATCATCTGAATTATAAATAAATCATCTATGTGTATATGCACGGATATATATATATATATATATATATATATATATATATATATATATATATATATATATATATATATAAAGAAAGAAATAGACTTTGGACATTTTACCTTCTCTGGCCTCAGTAATAAAAGAAATTCCTTTAAGTCACATGAAACATAACTATATTATTTACTTAGTTATTAACTTAAGAAAACTATATACATGGAACTAAGTTCTGGAAATATAAAGATCTCCATCTGTGATCGTCCCTTCCCTGAGGAGATTTTATTCCAGTGGAATAAGATGTGTGCGTTTTAGTAGTCAGAAATGGTGTAGCATGTGTTCATACCAGAATAGCTTGAAGAAGAACTTGATTCTGCTCATGTAGGCAAGATTTTTTTTTTCTTTTCTATGATTATCCTGGAGTAATTACCATAGTAAACGCTGTAGCACCACTAACACCCGCATAGTCGCATTCCTTCTGTTTATGTGAAGGCAGCACCATTGAGTTGGAACTCAATTTTTTCCATGAATGCATTATTCAAAAATACTTTATCTATGAACATAGCTGAAATTGTGTACCATAAACTTGAAGGGTATAATTTTTGCCAATTGTTTCAAAACAAGCTGTGTAAAAGGATAAGGGAGAATAAATATTTAATAATGTTTTGATCAGAGTTATATAACCTAATTTTTACACATACATTTATTCTCATTTTTATTAACTTTCATTTGTTTAGGCCTAAAGCCCCTATAAAATTCCACTATATCTGGGATTTCAACATCATTTTTTAAAGGTAGAGCCACGTGATATGGCTTAAATTTGTGGCTACCATTTGGAAAATAAGTTACTTTTGAGATATATATATATATATATATATACACACATGTGTGTATATATATATGTACATACACGATATATATACACACACACATACACACATATATATTATGTAAACATATAAATATATATATCAAAGTGTCAGATTTAATACATTTAATTAATATTAATATCATGGCTCATGTATTAAAATATCAGACTCTACAAAGATAATATTATGGCTCATACATAAAAATTTCTCAAATTCTACAAACTTCAGTTCTCAAGACTGGTCAGAAACAGTAAGATTAGGGCTGCCTAGGTGGCTCATTTGGTTAAGTGCTCAAATTTTCCTCAGGTCATAATCTCAGGATTCCTGAGTTCCAGCCCCATTGTAGGCTCTGAGCTGACAGCTCAGAACCTGGAGCCTGCTTCTGCTTCAGATTCTGTCTCCCTCTCTCTCTGCCCCTCCCCCCACTCACTCTGTCTCTCTCTTTCCCTCTCAAAAATAAACACACAGTTAAAAAAAACAAACACTAAGATCAAATCTTAGTTAAGCCACATTTTTTTTTAACTCTGAACTTATAGATGCTAATTCTCTATATAAGCCTCAGTCTCCCCATCTATAAAATGTATATAGTAATAATAAGCATGGTCATTTAAAGTTTAGTCTTTAAGAGTAAGTTTTTTTATAAAAATTAGAAAAAAGTAAATGGCACATAGTAGATATTCAGTAACAAGTGGCTGTGTAAGATTATTATCCATCATCATATTTCTGATTTGAACTGAAAATAAGTGAACCTATGCACAAATAACCATAAAGTAATAATAGTCACTTTTTTTCTCTTGTAGTTACCAGAGTTATGTTTCAGAGATTTAAAGTTTCTCCTAAAGAGAGGCTTACTATCTATAAAGCAGCAGATTAATATTCACCTGACTATATGAGCTTTTTGAAGGTATATTAACACCTAGGTTGCTTTTAAATTGACTTTAATGTCTAGAGATTGAGTGAATCTATGGTCCCTTTTTTCAGCACATATATGTACACACTTGGAACACATAATTGGTAAAGCTACTTCTTAGATTTTACTATGTGACACATCATTGAATGTGGCATTCTGAAATTTAGAACATATTTCAGAAAGTTTTTCTTCTCAACCTAAAATTCAAGATGATAACACTACCCTTCAACAAATCAGCAGAATCATAATAATAACTATCATTAAGTAATAAAAGTTAGGTAGATTTGCATTCTTCATACATATCAATTCATTTAATCCTGAGAGTCTTATGAAATAGTACTACAATCATCCCAATCTAACACCATAAGTTTAAGGCACAGAGGTGGAGTAGAGTGGTGAAATCCAAACATTGCTGAGTATAAGACAGGATTTGAATTCAGGCAGTTGGGCTCTAAAGCCTCATTCATGAACTGCCCATTTTGACTCTTTGCCTGGAGATTACTGTACCCCTTGAAAATATACTGTAACCTTGACATTAGATTGCATCCACCTCCAGTACCTCTGATAATTTTTTTTAATCCCAAGCTTTGAGTGGAAAACCACAGACAAGAGTCTGAAAAATACGTAAGGTATATAAATGAAAAAAACACTGAATAATAAAAAAAAATCCCCCCTAGCATTCTTGCCTATTTTTAATTTATAACATTAGCAACTATTAATCCTTGCTGTTTTGGTCAAAAAAAGAAAGAAGAATAGTATGCGATCCTGTTATGATTGGGTTTAACATACTGTTTCTTTGGATTGGAAAATTTTTGACAACCAAGAATTTCTTGACTGGAAAGCTCATACTGGATTTCTTTCCAAAATATTTTAAGGATTTATTTTTGAGCTCTAAATCAACTATCGGAAAGTGAGGAGGTTTTAAAATTGGAACCAAGGAAATTGTGTTTCAGTTCATACTGAGAGACAGTAACACACAATGTTTAGGAAATGGACTTTATGGCAATAATGCCTATTTTCTTTTCCAATGTAATTTATACTTATTGGATACAATTTTGTAAAATACAAAATAATAAAGAATAAATGAATCATTGATAACCTTAATACCTAAAATTATTAGCTATATAGTTGATATTTATATAGTAATATATAGAATTTCCAACATACAGACATAGGCAAAATAATGTCAAGAGCATAGCCAATAGTAAAAATAATTGGGAACATGGGGGTTTTGGATTTATTATCTTTGTCTTTAATATAATTTATTTAATTGAAAGTTTATATAATTAAAATTTTAAAAAATGGCTGTTTAACAACCACTTAACAAATTCCTGAAAATACAATATTAGGCTCCTACAGGTAGTAGGAATAGGATGCTAGGTTCTTGGCTGTTGTCTGTGATTACTGGGCAATTCTCATTTATTTTCTCCAAATAGAACTCTCCTGTGAAGGATGGGAGGGTAAGGAAGATGCCTGTTGGGCAGGATTAAGGAGACTGGAAATTTCTTACTGGTCTATTTAGTAACTGTTACCAGATATTTTTGTTTTCATCTGTGTCCCTCACCCATGAATGCCTTGAGATTATGCTTCCAAGTGAGGATTCTCTAGGATTCTCTGAGGGCAAATTTGATCTCTTATTGTTCCTCTCTTTACAGTCATTTAAATGGAGATTGCTTCTATTCTGCTAAGTCAGTTGTTACTACTCTAGTCTTCCCAAATCAACTGAAATATGGTATTCCCTTTTAAATTCTTTCCTTTTTCACTCTTTCTTTGTTGCAATTTTCGTATTTTTATGTCATTAATTGAGGGTGGGAGGTGGCTTTTGAGGAAGTATATACAATAATTTCTTGCTTCAGTCCTTTCATATTTAGTCAGAAATTTGATATTTCTTTTCTAAATACACATAAAGTTTATTAAAGATATATTGCAAATGAAATACAGTAGAAATGGAAAAGTAAAGCAGTTTTGATGTTTTCTCTACAGTGATGCACACATTTATGAAAAGCACGTATTCACACTTGACCTAATCATCCAAGATGACCAAATCTACCTGTTTACAGGTTTTACAACCACACCTACAAATATCCCTGAATGTAAATATTTGCATGTATTTGCAATGTACTTATGTGTATTTGTTGTTTTTCTATATATTAGCAGAATAGTAGTTCATTTGCATCTTTTCCATTAAATAAAGTGTGGATTTAGTCCCCATAAGGCTGCCAGTGTTCTCAAGCTATCTGGGAGGAGCCTGCTTTTCCTAGAACCTTGAAAGCAAGCATGCACATTATTCATGAACACTTTGAACCATTTCTTAAATATTTATTATAATCGTAGAGCTCACCAAATATAATTAGTACTGAGGAAATGATACAAAATATGGAATAAGTACATATTCCACAATGCTTTTGTGCATGTTAATGTGTATGTAATTAAACAGAAGGAGAAAATGTCTTTTTTTGTACTTTACCGACCCATGGATTTTTTTTTTCTCTTAGGTAGGTATACTAAAAAAAAAAAAAAAAAAAGTCAGACCTATATCCTCAGATTTGTAAAATGTATAGATTTTGGAATCTGAGGATTTTGATTAGTTCTAATCCCCTGGGATGTAATAAATATTATTGTGGTGTCAGGTGCTCTGTCTTAGCGTGTATACCACATGAGATCATTTCAAACCTTCTCCGTACACCTGTCATCTTGCATATTGCTGTAAATCATCCCCATTGAACTACTTCAAAGTGTTGCACATGGAACACCTCTAGGTATTCAATTAAGCCTGGGATTTGCAGAAAGGTGTCGAAAGGGATGGGGAAAGAGGTGGAAAATGGAATTGGATATAACATGCTTCTTCCTGTCAGGCACAATTTCTTCTTCTCAAATAGCCAGAATGCCTATTACAGGTTTATAACGATATATAGAGAAGGTGATGGATAGAAAAGGACATAAGCCTAGTATTGTGCATTTGGGGAAATGTGTTCTAGGCATATAAAAATCAGATTTTGGGGGATTTTAATAACTGAGTACTAGACCACTAAAATAACTGAAGGACATATTTTTAAAAATGCATTTTCTTTTGTTCTTCATTTGGAGGAATATTGAGGATAAATAAGAGTGTGTTTATTCGCATTAGCACAGTGAAAGTAATTATGCCATTCTTCAATTCAGCATTTCCTAAATTTGAATATAATGCTTTTAGGAATCCATTTGGAAAGTAGTGTTCAAATTATTCCCAAGCTTAGATGATTGCAATACCATGATAAAACTGTGTTTAAATTGGTAGCGTAAAACATTTCCACACTTGTAATGTTGTCCAAGATCATCTTGTGAAATCTTGAGTCTAGACACCTGTCATTTTACACAATAAGCTATAAGGAAATCAGTTAAACAATACTTACTGTGGAACCCAGGTGGCTCAGTTGGTTAAGCATCTGACTCTTAGTTTTTGCTCAGGTCGTGATCTCTGGGTTCATGGGATCAAGCCCAGAGTATTAGCACGGAGCCTGCTTGGGATTCTCTCTGCCCCTCTCCTGCTTGTGCTCTCTCTCTCTCTCAAAATAAATAAGCATTAAAAAAACAGCACTTAGCCATTTTTCTACTGTTCTTTTTATATGTGTATATAGTGAATAAAAATGTTTAAAAATTGCTACCCTGATATTGGCATAGCTCAACTTCCCATCTTTATGCTTTATCTCATCTCTTTATGCATTCCACATTGCAAGTATCATGAATTACTGACAGTTTCTAGAATCATCATTTTATGTCTTCATTGTTTTTTTCTTTTCTTTTTCCTTCTTTCTTTAATTTTTTTTTTATTTTTGACTTACAAGTATACTTACTTTTTTTGGAAGAATAGTTTTCCCTCTTTTCTGCCCCACTAACTAAATGGCTCAAGTGCCATTTTCTTTCTGAAGCCTCTTCAACATACAAAGTTTTCTTTAACCTGATGTTTCTGTTGATACCTCTTTTTATTCTTCCACGGTATCCTGTGCTTAATGCTGGACCTATTGTCCTATAGCATATAATCTGTTCTTTTCTTGGTCTAACACACTAAACCCTAAATTTAGTTAGAGCATGGACTGTGTCTTATCTTTATTCTTCACAAAAATAGGTGTTTACACCATTAATAGTTAGACAGTTTCCTCAGATGAGATATACTGAAAGAATTCGGCATTGATAAAGAGGGAGGTGGGAAAAAATACATTACAGAGGCTGGAAAAATTAGTAAGTTATATATGCAAGATTAGTAAGTAAGGCTAATTTAACTATGATCCAATTGGAGACTGTATGCATGTGGGAAATTAAGGTACTCAGTGCATTGCAATTGTGAACTGAAGCAAGTAGCAAAGCTCATATCTCAGAGGTGATATCATGTTCCAGAAAGGAAATACTTCTAGCTTTTATATCGTGAGTAATAATGGGATCAAGCATGAAAAGACCGTTTTCTCTTTTTCCTATCTCTTATTCTGTCTCTCTGAAGTAATGAGTTCTGTAATGTTCTTTCAAGTCCCCTGAATTTGAAGCATCTGTGTAAAAGCTCCTGAAGTCAATGTAATCAAAACATGTTTTAGATAACAAAGTGCTATTCCAAACAAGTTTGGAACTCAGAGCCCAGTCAGTGCCCTGCCTGAGGAAAGAGTAGAAAATAACTCAGAGTCAGTATATTTAGCGGTTGAACCTTAATTTAGAATGTGGAACAATGCAGAGGCCCAGAGTGTAGTGTTTATTTACTGAGTCCTAGAAATAGTCTGTCATTTGTCAGGACTAGGTGAAATACTTCACTAGATTTGACTATTTCACTTATAAATATGGCATTGAGCTTTAATTATTTTGAAATATTTTTCTGATCAGATTCTGTGATTTTTGGGACAGAAGTATCATTTGTACTTAAGTGTTTTAAATTTTCGTTCTAAATAGTTTTTATTTGAGTTGTAGCTGAATTTTTTTAACATTAAGTAACTTTGATATCTGTATGCATATCATCAACTCTGCATGAAAAGATAAATAATGTACAGATTTTGAGGTTATTGTCAAATATAATTTCAAACCCCCAAATCTGTTGTGTTAATTGGTATATGTGGATTTCATTTAGTTGCAAGAGAGAATGTTAAAACACAACAGCACCTTCCTAAATTAATGTTTTGGTAACTTCTCAAGGATATTAGAAATGCATGATTTTGGGGTGCCTGGATGGCTCAGTCGGTTAAGCATCTGACTTTAGCTCAGGTCATGATCTCATGGTTTGTGCTGACAGTTCAGAGCCTGGAGCCTGCTTCAGATTCTGTATCTCCATCTATCTCTCCCCCCCCCCCCCCCCGCTAGTGCTCTGTCTCTTTCTTTCTCAAAATAAATAAACATAATGAAAAATAAAAAAAAAAGAAATGCATGATTTTGTGTTCAATTATTTTCTGTCCAAGTAAACACTTTATGTTACTCTGATCATCCACAAATAATACGACTTGACATTTAAAAGGCTGTAGAAGAGTAACCAGATTTTAATAATCATTTGAAATAATGATGCTTTGTTCTTTTTAAGAGTTACTTCCTTGATGTTCAGTTTTTGGTCTTCTCATGCTTTTACTGGAAAGGTTTTTTTATTGGAAAGGTCATTCAAGTTTGAAGATTATGCACTTTAAAATCTAAACACGGTCTTTAAATGTTCACTTTTTAGCATCCTTGCTAGTACCATGGGCTGTTACTGGAATTAGACTATTATCACATGTAACTAGAGAATACTTTTTCTAAATAATTCTTAAACAAAGAGCCAGTTTGCATATTTATTTTCCCATTGAAAGCATTTCTAATTTTAT
This sequence comes from Herpailurus yagouaroundi, assembly GCF_014898765.1. Lineage (NCBI taxonomy): Eukaryota > Metazoa > Chordata > Mammalia > Carnivora > Felidae > Herpailurus > Herpailurus yagouaroundi. Next base: position 91,082,181 of record NW_024412376.1, on the reverse strand, counting down.
ATTTTGGCTCCTTTCTTAACCTTTTCTTCCCTTAGGAATTCAAAGACCATGACTGCAACTTATACATTGAAAATAATTAACACACCCGCTAAGTGGATTTGCTTAATTAACAGTTTTCACAATGTTCCTGACATGGCAAAATGATTTTGAAATTCAGTTTAAATTCATCTCCTAATATCTAGAACAAAGTAAAATTGTGCAGTGCCAAGATACAATAGGAAGAATAAACAGTAACTGAGGACATCTGAATTGATGGAAAAGATGAAACACCAAATCCCTAGATAAGCTTACTGCAGACTTTGCTGCTTAGTAGCTTTATGAAAACACAGCTGAAATTTGGGAGTTTGGGCTACCTCTAAATCACACGTGGTAGATGTTAGAACTCCTGGGAGGAATAGCAAAACGAACTAAAAGAAAAATGTGAGGGGAGGAAGGAGGACACAAATTTTCATTTTATGTTTTAAACTAAATCATGAATTCCTAAATTTGAATTATCTTGTTTATTTTTGTGCACTTTCTGTCTCTTTTCCATTTTACACTATTCTTGAGCCACCAACCATTACTTATGGTACTGTAGACAGAAAATAGGATTTTGTGACCCAGGGGATCTTTCAATTTTGAGTCATAAAGCCTGTATTATCTGCAAATTTAACATTTTGGGGAAAGCAAGTGATGATTATTGTATATATATTACTGATGTATTTACATTTTCAATATATCAGAATTTCCATTGATTAAATTTTAGGGCCTAATAAGTATAAAAGGCTATAAACATCACTACCATTTTGTCCTAAACTTAGCTAAAGTTACTCTGAATAAAACAAAGATTATCCAAATATTTTGCCAAGTCACATACCTTCTACTAATTTCATTTTCTGATGCTAGGGAATATTGACATCATCATTATATGAATTTGCAATACAGATGATTGCTCTCACAAAATTTAAAATTTGGTGGACTGAAACACATAAGCATGAAGTTTACCTCTCATCTCTGTTTTTACCACAATCTACAGCATTATAAAAGGACAAAGGTGTCTTATGTTTTATTCATTCACTACGATTTTTTTAATTTGCATTTTTAATGTTTTCCAAGGTGAGGGATAACAGAATCATGGCAGAGCTGAACATTGTAACTTTATTGTTCCTAGGGCACTCTTACAAATCCCAAAGATATATCTGCCACAAAGTACTGCATTTGCTTAACACTCCAGGTTATTAGCACACATGCCCTTTTGCACTTGAAAAACCCATGTTTTATTCAAGTACAACCAATATGTCTTCTGATGATGCTACAAAGCTAAGGAGAGTTCACTATCAGAAAATAGACAATAAACACACTCTTCAGGAAGAAGTAAACACAGGCAAGTGACCAAGCCTGATTAACATTCTCTGTAATTACTTTGATAAACATGAATTTGTGGAGCTATGGGCACATAAAATGAAGATAATCAAAGCAATGTCTGGGGCACATATATTCATGTATTTAAATAAGATGGAAGAATCTACTGTCAGGGAAATATCTCAAGGAAGAGGTTAAGAAAAGGTACACTTAACAAACCATTTCTTGTTTTTTTCAGACATCCAAACTATACTGAAATGTCACAGATGTTGTATTTCGGTATAAATAACAATATCTAAAATAGAGTTTTAACTTATGTGCATTTCTTAGAGAGAAAAAGAGAGAGAGAGAGAGAGAGAGAGAGAGAGAGAGAGAGAGAAGGAGAGAGACAGAGACAGAGGGAGAGAGAAGGATTGAGAGATTTCAGTTGTTTCACTGGGTCAGACAGAAGTGTTAGCAGCTGCAGTAAAGAAGCTTTCCCCACACTGCATTGCCAGAGCTTCTCAGTTCTGACCCACAGTCACAGTGCCAAGAGCTGCCAGGAATGCCAAGTGTGTGCTGATTTTGTGATGTGGAGAAATAGGGATCTGGGTGAGAATACTTAATTGTTTTGAACTACTATGTTTGGTTGGAATCTGAGCCAAAGTCTCCAGACATGAAAAGAAACAGTGGTAAAAATCCTCGGGCACAAACGTACTTTGCATTTATTGCCTGAAAGTAAGCAGGACATTTCAGTAAGCAGCACTTGGAGTTGACTTCAAGCCTTTGTCTTCTAATTATGATGGCTGAAGGAAGGTAGCAACATTTGTTTTTGTGTACTCTTGAGACTAAAGATAAGTTTTCAGTTGCCTTCAAACACCGGATGGTTATAACTTGGACATAGTTTATCTTCCACTAAGGTTTTATTTCTTCATTATTTCTCCATCCAACTTTAGTATAAAAACATCTTCTTTGTTATTTCTTGTGAGCTTCTTAAGGAGGGCTTTAGTTGTTTTTGGAAAGGCTTTTTGATTTTTTGCTTAAGGATTTGAAGTTTGTAAGTTTGTTTTGTTTTGTTTTTGTTTTGAGTTAGGAGACAGAAAATTTTAAAATGTACAAATTTATGCCTTTAGAAAAAATAATTTTAAATATTGTAATAATTATACAAGAATATATAGTGTTTTAGCTAATTTTTGCTAAAGAACATTTCAAAACCTTCAACACAACTAAGATTTTGGAAGTACATTTTCAGTCATTGAAATTGATCTTCAATATGTCAGTCATCTCAACTTTAATATATTGCTATCAATTCATCCATAAAAAATAATTTTATTTAGTAAACACAGTTTTAACTTATTTCATCTGGTTATTTTATGTGAACATCAATTAATCCATATGCATTTGCATAATAGTTTTATGAATACATGATAATAGAGAAGTGGATGAGAACCTTCTGTTTCCCTCCCCCCTCAAAATGGATTGATAAGAATGAATTGACGATTGGAAGATGATGTTGAAAATTTGTGTCTGATTAATCATGAATTGGATATGCTGAGTTTCTTGAACTGGTTTTTATCATATATTATACAAGTTACTGATTGTAAGACCATTGCATATTTTAGGGATGTTTAAAAATTAGTTTATATAATTTCCTTTTGCTGTTAGAATCAGAGTTTGTGAGCTTGCTTAATGCTGCTTCAATTACTATTTCGTTAAAGATTGTTAATCACCAGCTGCCATCACGCAGTGGCAGGGTTCCAAGGCAGCACTCTGAGGACTCCTCTGTTCATCCCCCTGTCCCAGGGTGACATAGTGTAGAAGCCTTTTTGGCTTATTTGCAAGGGAACGTAATTGCCTTTAAGTTGTCTATGTTATCACCAAGTTTAAAGTCAGAGGACATTCGGAAAAAAAAAAAAAATCGTCAGACGTTTCATCCAGAACAACTAGGTTACTCATCGATCCTATTTGTTAGCAGTCACATGGATTTCGGGGGAAAAATGTTCCAGGTTCTTTGTACTTCAAAACCCTTTGCTTAGCCTCTACCCATCGATCAACGTGTGATATATTTCAGAGGGTCACAGGAGATAGCGTGGGAAGAGAAAGACTTTGGCCTTTGAATCCTGTACATTATTCAGTTGTACATTCTAGTGGTTTTCATGTCCTCAGGCTTCAGCATACTGTGAAATGGTGACATGTCAAAGGTTGTATTATTGGATGATAATGCTGCTCTGTAAAGTGTGTAAGCTCAACTTCCAGTGTCCCCTGCCAACACTGACAGGTCCCACAACAGGTGCAAATTTGACTTCGCACATCACAGTTGAGCAAGCTGAGCCTGAATATTACCTGACTGTGTTTAAGTTTTCACTTCTTTTGTGCTCTGCTTTCTTTTTTTTTTTTTTTTTCCAACGTTTTTTTATTTATTTTTGGGACAGAGAGAGACAGAGCATGACCGGGGGAGGGGCAGAGAGAGAGGGAGACACAGAATTGGAAACAGGCTCCAGGCTCCGAGCCATCAGCCCAGAGCCCGACGCGGGGCTCGAACTCACGGACCGCGAGATCGTGACCTGGCTGAAGTCGGACGCTTAACCTACTGCGCCACCCAGGCACCCCTGCGCTCTGCTTTCTTATCACTTCTTGGGGTTTTTTGTGTCTTATTTTTCAGAGTAAAGGAGATTTGGAGAAGTTTATAAACTCAAGTTCCAAAACTTACAATATCTCAATCATCAACACATATCTGAAAAATATTCTCATCATAATAATCAACTTATTATTTTCAATGCTGAAGATAATCAAATAATATGTGAATTTCACATATATATATATATTTAAAAATAGTGTCATTTTCAAAATTGTGTTCTTTAGTATTACATAAATATGAAACCATCACCTTTAGTTTTTTTCTCATACAGTGTTTTTAAATAACTGGCTTTCAGAATGTTTGAACTCATTAAAGAAATAGACAAACATCTAGAGCAAAATCTTGATGAAGTATTGGCTTTTATTTTGTATCTACTGCTTTCTTAGTAGACTTTTAAATTGCATTTTCATCCAAGAATCATGTTGTGACTGTTAACAGGTTCAGTCAGGTAAATTAAAGCATGGTGAGTAAAAGTTTAAGCAGCATACTGAAAAGATACATTTTTTTAGCTCAAAACACAACAAAGTCTATTTTTAGTTTCAGTGAAACATAATACTTGGTCTTTTACTCACTCAAAAATGTTTTTCATCACATAGTTGGAGTTGTGAATATATTATCATGATTACAAGGGGCCATATAACTTACAGTTTTTTTTTTTTTAATGTAGAAGTTGTTTTAAGAGAACAGGAATTTATATTATGAAGGGGACAAATTCAGTAGGATGTTTTGAATCTGTGGGTTGGTGTCTTTTTGCCATGTCTGGATACCTTTCAAATTCTACCTGTGTCACATTGTTGCTCTTTTCTATTTCTAGTAGTTAAATGGTTTTGACACAGTCACTTGATCATACATCTGTTAACTTCTCTCTTGTTTTATAGCATACTATCTCACCACACAAATTCCTTAGTTATGTATTATCTGCTCTTCAACCCATCCATGCATTTTTTATTCAAATACTAAAGTTTTCATTTGTAGTGTTTCTATTGGACTCTCCTATATATATATATATATATATGCCTTTAATAGCATTATCAAATATTCCTTTTCTTTCTTAAAATATAAATGTTTCCTATTTTATTTCTTATAATTTTAATTCCTGAAATTTTCACATTATCCTGTCTTTCTTTAAGCTGGCTTTCCCTCATGGTGACTTAGCTCCACATGTTTTTCGTGACTTTTTTTTTTTTAATGTTAGCTGCTCATTTTTCTTGAGCTTACCTATGAAGAGTCCTTGACACCTGAGATATAGATGGGGCAAATCTTCGCTTTACTTTTGTCAGAGATTTGAAAGCTCTAATGAAAATTGACCGCTTTAAATTACTTACCTTGAGACTTTTTTCTGAAACCCAGAGTCTTACGTACCCATGTGAGTTCTGGCAAGTGAGTGTGAATTCCCAAGAAAGTTTTTTTTTTTCTTTGATTTGAACTAGTTTTAGATAGGGAAGGATGGTAAATGTATTTTCAGTTCACCTGTGCACTTAGGCTGCAAACTTTTTATGTCCCAGTATTAAAAGCTCCTAAGAAGCAATACTCAAGTTCACCAGCCTCATAAATGTCTTCAAGGTAAATACCAACTTCATTGTCTCATGTACTTCTTTGACCTTTACCTTCAGTTCTTAGACTTAGTATTGCTTACTTTCTTGCCAACTCATGTATATACTTTAAGAAATGTTTTACCCAGTATTTAATACATATATATATATTTTTAAGTAGGACAATTAGCCTGGACATTGAATCCACCGCATTTCAATAAATGCAAATCCAAGGGGCTCCTGAGTGGCTCAGTCGGTTAAGCGTCCGATTTCGGATCCGGTCATGATCTCACAGTTCGTGAGTTCAAGCCCTGCATCGGCTTCTTTGCTGACAGCTTAGAGCCTGGAGCCTGCTTCAAATTCTATGTCTCCCTGTCTCTCTGCTCCTTCCCTGCTCATACTGTGTCTCTCCTTGAAAAATAAATAAAAACATTTAAAAAAATTAAAAGAAAATAAATGCAAATCCAAGTGGATTGCTTTATTGACTAAGGAAAAATGAGGTAGAAGGATCAAGGACATTGAACTCCCATAGACACTGAAAAACCTGATGATTTATTTGTTGCTTCTTTGTAGAGAAATCAGCCTTGACAGTTGGCTTCTAGCTGACACACCAGATTTTATTCTAACGTTAGTAGAAGGAATTGTATAATGATGCTAGTTCAGATTATTTTTGTTCCTAGCATATGGGGCATTGTTTCCAAGTTTACAAAGAGTCTGTGTTTTCAAAAAAGGCCAATATCTGGTAATATCATCATACTAATTCCAACTAAGGTGATCTGGGGAATAGAGGTTGATTCAAACACATAAACGCTAATTGGAAATTTACAAAACTCAAAGTAGACATTACTACTCTTCATTTGAAAGTGTTTCAGAGGTTTTATATCAAAATAATCATTTTTTTATTTTATGATCTCTTTATGTATGTAAAGCTCACATATTATCTTATTATAATACTTAGTGTCCCATCATTTTTAGATTTGTTGCGGCTTGACTTATTTCATATTTATTTTCAGTTTTTTGAGGGTTATAGAATAGATGGATGATTTGTTTAAATCTTTAAAATATAAAGCCTGTGACTCTTGCTATTGTTCAAATTTTAGCATTTATCATGTTGACACAGTGTAGAAGAGTCATAGAACAACTTTGGGAACAAGTAAGCCAGGATTTGATGGCTCTGTTTACTGCATACTCACCATGTGATTTGAGGCTTACTGTACCAACAGCACCTCAGTTCTCTTATTTGTAAAATGAAACTAATACTAGCACTTGTAAGGAATAAAATAAATAAGATATGTAAAGCACTTAACAATAGTTAAATATGAGTTTGTCTTCCAACACCTTCGATATTTTTGCTAACTGATTTCTCAATGAATAGTAAGGATCTTATAAGTGATAATTAAATTCGAGAGCATTAAGTAAAATAACTGCACAGTTCTTATAAATAGAGAAGTAAGATTAAAAGAGAATAGAATTGCTGGAAATATATGACACGATGATAAACAGACTGAACACTTGTAAAATAAATAAAAAAATATAAAATATAAGGAAACAGAATCTATCTGAAAGTGTCATGTTGTTCTCAAACTGTTATTTTATTTCAAAGAACTGTTAATATTTGCATTTGAAATTTCCAGCATCCTTAAGAAATAGCAAATCTTTAATATTTTATATTCTAGTTTTTACTTCTATTTGTTTAGCTTTCTTATAAATAAAATACTTATTACAAAATAATTTCCTGATTTCCAAATGTATCTTCATCGGACTTATTTAAGATCATCATAAGCAAATTTTATAGTCATATTTGATACCTATGCATATTCCAATTTCCAAGTCCACCTAATTTTTTATGCCTGTAGTAATAATATTTTATGATTACATTTTCAATTTGTAAACCAGACAGTAATAAAACTCTTCCTTCTTAATTTTCTAAGAATCACTTAATTTTAGAATGTGTCAATACTGGTACTCTCTAGAGAGCAATTTTATGTGCTTTAAAAGTGGAATCTATTTTCATTTTCATTCCTAACCAAAATAGCATGCATGTCTCTAAATGGATTACAGCTGTTAATACGCTTCAAAGAATATACTTAAGATATTTTCTTAGTATAAAAACTAGAGGTTAATAGACTTGATTTATTATTTCTATGTTCTTGCTTAAAATACTTTGAGTGCTGGGGCGCCTGGGTAGCTCAGTTGGTTGGACCTCTGACCTTGGCTCAGGTCATGATGTCACAGTTCGTGGGTTTGGGTACCACGTCGGGCTCTATGCTGAAAGCTCAGAGCCTGGAGCCTGCTTCGGATTCTGTGTCTCCCTCTCTGTCTACCCCTCTCCAACTCGTGCTCTGTCTCTGTCTCTCTGTCTCTCAAAACTAAATAAAACATTAAAAAAAATATTTGAGTGCTCTTGCAGAGAGTATTGAAATAGTGAAACAAAACTCAGTGAACTTTAGCTTCAAGTTCTGTTCTGCCACTTGTAACCTGAGATTTGGCATGAAGAATTTAATACCTGTAAAGCTCCATTTTCTCCTATACAACATGAAAATAATCCCATAGAGTTTTGATAACAGCTAACACATAAAGATTTTACAAAGTGTCAGTTCAGGTCATGATCTCACAGTTTGTGAGTTCTAGCCCTGTGTCAGGCTCTGTGCTGACAACTCAGAGCCTGGAGCCTGCTTTGGATTCTGTGTCTTCCTCTCTCTCTGCCCCTCCCCCCACTCACACTGTCTCTCTCTGTCTCTCTCAAAAATAAACATAAAAAAACTAAAATAAAGATTTTACAAAATGAAATTGTATACATAAAACACATAGAACAGTGTATGATAATAGCTTTTATGATAATAATTCTATGTCTTGATTTAGCAATTAGCAACATTAAAATACATGTGTATGTATGTGTAAAATTGAGACCTTTCTAAATCTTGTGGTTTCTAACACACTTCTGTTGACACAACATATAAGATACATTTAGACAGTTGTTTGTACAAATATCTACCAATTACATGTGAAATAGAAAATACATGTCTATTTAAGTGCATTGAGTCTAACATTCAAGAAGTATTAGCCACTTCTAGAATGTTTTCTTTGTAATAAAGTGTTACCCAAACTGTGTTAGAACACTAGATCACATACTCTGTTTAAAAACTAAAGGAGTTCCAGAGGACCTGGATGGCTCAGTTGGTTAAGTGTCTGACTGTTTATTGATCTTGGCTCAGGTCATGATCTCATGGTTCACCATATTGGGCTCCACGCTGACAGTGTGCAACCTTATTGGGGATTCTTTCTCTCCCTCTCTCCCTGCCCCTCCCCTGCTTGCTCTCTCTCTCACTGTCTCTCTCTCTCTCTCAAAATAAATTAAAAAAAAACTAAAAAAATGAAGTTCTCACAACAAAAGTAAGAAAGAAAATGAAAGAGATGCTTCATATAGTATGTTACCTTAAGAAATTCAAATTCTCCGGATGCCTGGGTGGCTCAATTGGTTAAGCCTCCCACTTTGACTCAGGTCATGGTCTTGCAGTTCATGAGGTTGAACCCCCTTGCATTGGGCTCTGTACTGACAACTCAGAGCCTGGAGCCTGCTTTCTGATTCTGTGTCTTCCTCTCTCTTTCTGCCCCTCCCTTGCTCACACTGTCTCTCTGTCTCTCTGTCTCTCTCAAGAATAAACAAACATTTAAAATTTAAAAAAGAAGAAAGAAATTCAGATTCTCTTATGAAAAGTCCTAGGGATTCCCATTTTAAAGACACCTTTTAACATTAACTCACGAACTACCAAGATTTTTTTTAATTGAGCCATTTTTTTTTCAGATGTATTACCAACATTCTGCTGAAGGACTGTTCTACTGTTTGATTAAACTGTATGAATTGGTGCTATTTGATTGCATGAAAAATTAACATTAACCCATGGATCAAATTTAATTGTGACACTTGAGATCTAGTTTAGAAAATTACATGGAGGCCAAAGCCCCAGATATGACTAAAGTGAAGGGATCTTAGCTTGGATTATAGAATGTAATAAAATAAATTCTGATATTTAGGTAATTAAATTTTGCAGACAGGGGTATCAAAATGACAGCTAAAAATAAAATGTGTAAAATGAAAGAATGAAACACAAGTACCATATTGAGAATAAAAAGAAGATTTAATTGGTAAATATCTGTCTAATTGAGAGATTAGATAATATGGACTTTATCAAATTCTTTCAAGCACTTACACTTCTGATTCTAATAATGAAAGTTACTTCCCCCGATATTTTCCCTATTTACATGTTACATGATACTTTTCTATTTTGATTTTTTTTAATGTTTATTTTTGAGAGAGAGAGAGAGTGAGTGGGAGAGGGGCAGAGAGAGAGGGAGACACAGAATCTGAAGCAGGCTCAAGGCTCCGAGCTGTCAGCACAGAGCCCCATGAAGGGCTTGAACTCACGAAGTGAGATCGTGACCTGGGCTGAAGTTGGACACTTAACTGACTGAGCCACCCAGGTACCCCAATAGTTTTCTATTTTGAATCACTTCAATAAATGCTATTATATTTGAGTATAATAAATGCTATTAAATTATCTCATTTTTTTAAATAATGAGTTTATCTCACTAGAGAAAAATGAAGGAAGATGGGAGGAAAGAAGGAAGATCCTTGTGCAAAGTTTTATAACAAGAAAATTGTCACTTGAGTTCTAAATTTATGCTTCTTCCTCTAGTTGACATTTATTCTCATCAGTTTCTCTGGCAGATCAGAAACCTAAGGGAGGTGCCTGGTATGGTAGAGAAGAACACAGCTGACCTTCTTAATTTCTATGACATTTAATTTTTAATGTAATTATATATGTGTCATTCATATACATGTGTATATGCAAATATATATTAAATACTATAGAAGATAAAATATTTGTATTATAATTCAAAAGGTTCATTAAATCTTTTTTACTACCATCATCACATTTAAAAAACAGCTTTGATTGTTACCTGTGATACATGACTTGATTCCAAAAGATACTTTGAATTGGATGAAACTTGAATAAAACTGAACTCTACATCTGATGAGATATTCAATATAATGAGAAATTGTCTTTTTTAATGATGCAGTGTGTTTTTCTCAAAACATTTATTAAAATATGGATATTTGTGAATTCCTATATGCACTTGCTTAAGAGAAACCAAGTACTATGAAATTTATAGTAGTTACAGTGTTTGGCATAATTTGGTACTCAGGCATGTGCACACACCTTCATATCCACATACATTTATTTAAATTCACTGGCTTACAAATGTGTTAGGGACTTTATGTTACAAGCAGGGATATTAGTTATTCTGAGAGACAGAAATCTAGATCTAGATGTTGATTGATATTCTTACATGATTAAAAAAATAGGGTATGTTGCTTATATAAAAGAGGGTAGTATGAGCATTGAGGATAACTTGCAGAGAAGCTTGGTATTATACAGTGTTGACTTCATTGAAAAGAGACTTGACTTTCTGTAAATTTTGTAGCCATGATTTAAATGGATATATGGATACACTTAAACATAAATTAATAACATTGTTCTATTTAAGCCTCACAGTGGAAATAATAAACAGAAATGTGTGTATTGGGGGCACCTGTGTGGCTCAGTTGGTTGAGTGTCTGACTCTTGATTTCGGTTCAGGTCATGATATCAAGGTGTGTGAGTTTGAGCCCTGTATTGGGCTCTGCACTGACAGTGTGAAACCTGCTTGAGATTCTCTCTCTCCCTCTTTGCCTCTGGCCTTCCCCTGCTCACACACTCTCTCTCCCTCTCTAAATAAATAAATAAGCATTAAAAATAAAAAAATAGAAAAAAGATGTATGTGTATTTTATTTTTATCTATAGGCATCTATATTTACACACACATACATATTCACATTAATTTTCTTAATTGCTATCAATATGTTTCCCCAAAGTAATAAATAAATTGAGTTTCACTAAATAAACAATATGAAATGTTTGGAACAAAACCTCAAACCTCTCAAGAAATTGTTTATGGATTAGGAAGCAAATAGGCATTGTGAGACAGAAGCTTTCATTTTTATTCTGCTCTTACATTTGCCAGCTTTTGGCATTATGGCTATTAACTTTTATAGATGTCATACATTTTTATGATAATAGTTCAGCTTTTTGTTTGGTGAGGAGCTCCTGTTTCTTGAACAAATGCATGAGCAAATTATCATGTCTTTAAAATCTTTATAAGAGTTTTTTTCTGTTTAACAATTTATGATTGATTTTTTAGATCAAAGGGATTTCAAATACTTATTGGTACTAGAAAAAAGTGACATGTTCACTTTCTTTGAAGGTCATCCTTAAGATAATACAGTAACATTTCTATGCCAGTACAGTACACTTCAGATAACTTCATTCAAGTTTATCCGAAGTCAAATGAATTATTCTATAGTCAGTAAGACAAACATTCCATCAGTTTTTATGATTTTTATCAGATTTTAAGATGTTCATGATTGATGTGCAATAGATATATTACATAGTTCTATTATTTTCTCCCTTCTGCTTTTCTCATTATAGAATGACTTTCATCCAAATGTTTTGATGGCTTTTTCACTCTTCATTTTATCAAAGAAATATTAAAAATTTGTAAATATTTGCATATGGGTATCTGTATGGTATAGTGTCTATTAAAATATAATTACAATAGTTATGAAACATCATAATAAAGACTAATTTCTTGATGTGGTCAAACATCTATTTAGCATTTAAACTTCTAATCTTCCTATAAGTCCTGTATTTTATATATATAAATACATTTTTGTATACATGTTAAGCATCTGTTTGAGTAGGAATTTATATAAAAATCCCCACATTGTGATCAGTTGATATGTTTCTTAAACCAGTTTTAGTCTCTAAATTCTAAAGCTCTTCTTTTCTTTTAGGATGTATTTATTAGTAACATAAGTCTATACCCCCACGTAAGTAATATCGAGATCAGAATGTACAGCGTATGTGGTACTGTACCCCAGCAAGTTTCTTCATGCCCCTTCCAGTCAAGCTGCTCACTCCACACTCGGTTGCACACAGACATTTATTTTTTTACCATCTACCCTTATCTGCACACTACTCTTATTTTTTATTATCACAGATCAGTTTTGTCTGTTCTTGAGCTTAACATGTATTTTTTTTTTTGCCTCTGGCTTCTTTATTCCATCGTGTTTTTGATATTTATCGATGCTGCTCAGTGTATCAATAGTATTTTTTTATCACTGTATGATATGATATGAATAGATCATAGGAAGTTTTTCTGTCGATAGGTACCTATGCTGTTTATAGTTTTGGGCTATTATGAATAACACTGCCATGAATATCTTTGAAGAAGTCTTCTTGTGGAAAATACATTTATTACTGTTGGGGTGCATTTGAGAAGGGGTAGAGGCTGCCGCAGAGGAGTGTTGCACACTCGTTGTATTCTTTTAACTGCAGCCAGTTTTGCATGAGAGTTCCAGTTGTCCCTCATCCTTGATAGAGGTTCTTATGATCAGTCTTTTCAGTAACAACGTTTGGATCGATGTGGTATGACACTGATTGTAGTTTGCAATTCAGCTATAGCTAGAATTTAAACCTTTTTAATATCATTGGCTATTCTGATATCTTCTGTTTTCTTTTATTGATCTATATGTGTGTCCAAAAATATATTCTGGATGTGATTCCTTTGTCAGTCATAACAGTGAATAGCTCACATTTTTATGTCTTTACTGAGCCGTAATTAATTTTGATAAACTTTACCTTAATCCTTTTTTCTTTTATAATTATTACATTCTGTGTCTTATATATTTGTCCATTCTGTCATCATGAATATATTATCTATGTTTTCTTCTTGAAGTATTATAGTTTTAGCTTTTATAACTTTAGCTCTTAAATTTAGATCTATAGCCTATGTAGGGTTCTCCAGGGAAACAATCAATAGGAGATATATAGATAAATAGATAGATAGGTAGATAGATAGATAGATAGATAGATAGATAATAGATAGATAGAAATAAGATATATATATATATATATATATATATATATATATATATATACACACAGTCACATGTATATGAAGAGATTTATTGCAAGGATTTGGCTTATGTGATTATGGAGCCTGAGAATTTGCAGGCAGGATCTGCCATCTGTAAGCTGGAGACACAAGAAAACTGGTGGTGTAGTTCTAGTATGAGTTTGAAGACCTGGGACCTAGGAGAACTGATGGTGTAATTTCTAGTTGAAGACAAAGGCATGAGCACTAGAGAATCTATGGTTTAAGTCCCAATGTGAAGACAGAAAATGGACGTTGCAGCTCAAACACTCAGGCAGAGAATACATACTTTCCCTTTCTCCACATTTTGTTCTATTCAGGCCTTCAAGGAACTGGATGAAGGCAACCAAGATTACTTAGGTACCAATTCAAATACTAATCTCATGCAGAAACACTCTCATAGCCACACCTAGAAATTTAACCAACTATCTGGGCACCTCATGACCTAGTCAGGTTAACACATAGCATTAACCCTCACACTGATTTTGAATTAATTTTTATGTATGGTAACGTGGTTATCCAAACATGAATACAAATATCAAGCAGATTGCTAATGTAAAAAAAATAACTTTGTGATATCTATGCAATATTTTTATTGGCATAGGTATTCTTGAGGGACTTTTAAAAGTCCATCCATATTTCTGAATTAATTTTGGCATTATCTTGACATTTTTATTTTATCATTTTTAAAAATTTTTGAATTAGTAGTAATCTAATGACCAACAAATGTGTAAAAAAGAATAATTTAGCTTTTACTTTTACCTTTTTTCCCCCAAGCTTTAATAAAAGGTCAAGTTTTTACATTGATTTATATATTTGAAAACTGTCCCCCTTTTCTTATAATTTTGATGTTAGTAGTCATAACTTCATTTTCTAAAATGAAGGAAATATGCTGTAATTGGTATGAGTGAGTCTGAGAGGCAGTATTGCACGGTGTTTAAAAGGATGGATTCAGAAGCATTTCTTAATGGAGTATCTTAAGTAGGTTACTTTATATCTCCTGTGTCTACTTTACATTTCCTTGCTTATCTATAAGATGGCATCATAGTATTTCCTCATATGCTGGTTGTGAGGGTTAAATTAGTGTTAACATTTGTAAGGAGCTTGGATTGGTACCTGGCACATGGTAAGCATTATATAATTGTAAAATAGTTTCTGTATTGGGTGCTAAGATGATTTTATTGATTGAACAGAAAAAAAAAACCAATGAACTAAAAAGGAATACATGAAGTATACCAAGCTAACAAGATATTAAAAGTAAAATCAAAATGTAGGACAATGAATTGTTGCAAAATCATTGTGGCTTGATGAATTATGGTTTGGTTTGGTTTTATTATGTGAAACTAAGCAAACTATAAAACCACCACTTACAAGAGAAGCATTTGTAAAGCTGTGGCCCCATAATAGCTTTCCATAATTAGAGTAAAGTGACATGGAAGATGGAATGCATATTTTCTGCAGAACTGTTTTCTAAGCATTTCCAAATAATATCAATAATTTGAGAGCACTATAGGAATATGTTATGAAAATTTCCTCATGGATTGAACTTTAAGAGAAAAATGTGATTAAAAGAAAAATAAAAGGAAACTTTATTAAAAATAGGGTAAGTTTATGAGGATGCACAAATATGGAACATTATTTTACTTCACAAATTTAACATGTACCTCTGCACCCAGTTGCACACTGAAGCTAATAATTTGAAATATTTTTCTCCTATAAATGGAAATTCAATGAGTCCAATTCGACAGATTGGCCTCATTTCACTTATGTGTTCACTTATGTATTCTTTTGTGTGTCTGATTTTGTACATAATATTCTGTTTATCTTCTTGTACAGTCTTATGGGGTAGATTGAAAATGGAATGATTCTCTCTCTTGTAAAATAAATTAGATATTCCCCTTGATTTTGTAACCTGTTAAAAATAATTTCATGAAATGAATTTCTCCCCTTGCAAGTGTTTATCACCTGAAGTTTTTTGCTAAAATATTTAGTTTTTGCTTGTATGAGTTTACAGTTAGCAAAACTTTATCTTTAAAATGGTGTAGCTTGTAATGCTTTGACTTATTAATGTAAGTAATGAAATTGAAAACAATGTCTAGTTTAGTACCTTGATCTTAACAAAAGAGCTATATAAGTCATTGTTGATTTGATTTAACTTGACTTGAAATGTTTAAACAAATGAGATACCTGATTATTAGACTCAATATAAACGCATTCCTAAAAATCATAAATGCTCAAAAATCTTTCAGCAATATGATTATCATTGCTTTATTATATTATCAACCTCGATCTCTTCAGTAAAAATTTGCATATGTACACATTTCTTGGAATATTTTATTACCTTTCATTATTTCACAAATGAAAAAAATGGGGCACATATAAGTAGCAATTTAAATTTTTTTATGTTTAATTCTGAGACAGAGACAGAGAATGAGTGGGGGAGGCGCAGAGAGAAAGGGAGACAGAATCAGAAGCAGGCTCCAGGATCTGAGCTGTCAGCAAGAGCTGACGCAGGGCTTGAACTGACAAACTGTGAGATCATGACCTGAGCCGAAGTCAGTCGCTCAACTGACTCAGCCACCCAGGCACCCTATTTTTTTTTTATTTTTTTTTATGTTTATTTCTGAGACAGAGAGAGACAGAGCATGAGTGGAGAAGGGGCAGAGAGAGAGGGAGACACAGAATCAGAAGCAATAAGTAGCAGTTTAATTTAATAATCAACTTTTTATCAAGTACTTCCCATGTGTCAGGCACTGCTATACCTGCTGGCAGTTGAAAAGAACCACTGTAGGAGTGCCTGGGTGGTGCAGTTGGTTAAGATTCCAGTTAACTCTTGATCTTGGCTCAAGTCATGATCTCACAGTTTGTGAGTTCAAGCCTGGCATCAGCATCAGGCTCTGGGATGATGGCACAGAGCCTTCTTGGGATTCTGTCTCTCCTTCTATCTGCCTCTCCCCCACTTGTGCTCTTGCCCTCTCTTTCTCGAAATAAATAAATAAACTTAAATTTTTTTTAAAGAAAAAAGAAACAATATAACACAGTTTCTCTCATCACTAAGATCACTATCATATCGGGGTAGGAAAAAAAGTAACAACAAAAATGGAATGCTAAGAGTAATTGATAAGGCTATATATAACGTGCTATGGATAAGTAGAGCAATTGATGAAGAATAAATATAGGACTCAGTAAAGCAGGGACATTTCTAAAAAGAAGTTTTAAAAATATATGACAATCATTATAGGGTTTTTTAGAATTAACACTTAAGTTTCCATTTGACTCTTCCATTTGATTCATTGACTGTATCAGTTTATATATTTTTCCTTAATAAGGCATGATGATATGTAAGTACAGAGATGAAAATCAAGAGTCAAATGGATTTCTAAAAATAAATATATATAAATATATATTTATAATATAAAATACATTTTATCAGAATGTAAATGTAAGAAATGTATTTCTTTCATTCTTTTTAGAGATAAATATTTATATGTAGAATGGGTGCTGTGAAATAAATGGAGTTGTGATGAACATAGGTCTGCAATTGAACAAGTGCGGTTTAGTTTAATTGGTTTATTTCACTTTAATCATTTATTTCACTTAAACTTCTAAGTGATGTTATTGGTACCAAAGTAGAGGTGGTATATGAACATAGAGAATGAATGGAATAAGGAGAGAAGAGCTGTATCTGTTTTTTTTTTTTTTTTTTTTTTTTTTCTTAAAACTTTGTTAAGTCTTAGAATTCATATTATGTTGCTTGGTTTAGTCAGTACTCTGACAGCTATAGTGTGTTTTTCCTATGTTACATAATTTTTTCACTGAGCTAGAAGAGGATTTGAGTGAGATAGTCTTACCTTGCTTTACGTTGGATAGATAAACAACAAACAGCAGTTTATTTTCAGAATCTTTGCTCTTATATTTTATTTTTGGTCCCAGGTCTTATCATCTGCCTCATTTTCATGTATGTGATTTTGCGAAGGTATCCATTGGTATTACTAACCAAATACCTGATTAGATAAACAAAAGGCCAACCAGGGATGCAAACAGTTTATTTAATCTTCAACAGTTGTTTTACTACACAGTATGTCTCTAGTGCTTTATTAAAAGAACAACAGTGGTATTTGGTATGTGTGAAGAAGAACAAATTTACTAAAGTATGGTTTGTGTTCCCCCCACAGATTCTATGGTGCAGCCTGGTGATTTTCAGTCTTTTCAAACTGTTCACTGATCTGGCAAAGAAAATTGCCTCAACATGAATAAATAAGTATTAGTTCATTAGCTGTGCTTAATTAACACAAATAAAACTGATGAACCCAGTGTTGAGTGTGCTATTGCAAGCTTTCTATTTTATAAGCACCCCTCAGCATTTGTGATTTATTAAATAATTTATTCAGCAAACATTAATTGAATACCACATGTTGGTCTGAGACTTTGCTAAGTGCTGCAGATACAAAAATGTCTTACAGTAGTACACTATCAGGAAAATAGATGGCTAAAGGATAATTATAATATTGTATGATACATAATAATAGATATATTGACAAAGTTATGAGAAATTGCAAGCTACACAGATTGGTTTGGTTGTAGCAGAGAGACCTGTGGGGAATAATGCCCAATGAATTTGAAGAGACCACAGGAATGGCAGTAGTTAGAAGAATGTAGATTAAATGTCATGATTTAATGTTACACATAGTGGATATGGATTGAAGGAGTAGGAAAGGAGATCCCTTTATGTTTCATGTCTGTAGTTGGAGTCTGGCAGATTGTTGTAGCAGAACTATCCTGAACTCTGTATTCTGTA
The DNA here is from genome assembly GCF_014898765.1 of Herpailurus yagouaroundi. NCBI lineage: Eukaryota > Metazoa > Chordata > Mammalia > Carnivora > Felidae > Herpailurus > Herpailurus yagouaroundi. The sequence goes on along the minus strand of NW_024412376.1, from coordinate 91,063,856 downwards.
AAACAGTTCTGCAATGTAATAGCTAAGTGACCTCAGAGAGTAGAGTTCTGAGTGCTGGTAAGGATCAGAGTTTGTCCACAAAAAGGAACTGCAATTATATTTGATGATTTCATTGATTTGGAAGGTAGTGTATGTTTGTTTGTTTGTTTTTCAAGAAGTCGTGCACAGGGGCGCCTGGGTGGCTCAGTAGGTTAAGTGGCCGACTTCGGCTCAGGTCATGATCTCGCAGTCCGTGAGTTCGAGCCCCGTGTCGGGCTCTGTGCTGACAGCTCAGAGCCTGGAGCCTGTTTCAGATACTGTGTCTCCCTCTCTCTGACCCTCCCTCGTTCATGCTCTGTCTCTCTCTATCTCAAAAATAAATAAACGTTAAAAAAAAAAAAGAAGTCGTGCACAAAAATATTGAGTATTTTCAAATAGGCGTTTTCACTAGTAGCTTCCATGTGACAAAAAGTCCTCCCTGGATATGTTACCCTAGGTGATAATAACAAATACAGATTGATGGAATTTTGATTGCATTAAAACTATTTTGGTACCAGAGGTGGGGGCCCTATTGATTTAAAAACTGCAATGTGGTTGGATGTCTGCCTTGGAAGGATATAAAATGATGACTTCCTTAAGGACCTCGGGAAATATGTTGCAGCTTCTGTTTTAGAGAGAGAGTCACTGTGGAGATAACGTCGGTGTATCTGGTATACTTCCTTTCTCAACATTCCAGTTTCAGCTAAGGCAAAAAGTCAGCAGTTATTGCTGATATTAAGGCATAAGATTGTTGGTATCATGGGACCAAAGTTTCAGGGGTCCTAGGGAAGGAGATGGCAGGAAAAGTGCAAGTAAGAGTAAAAGTGTTGGGAGAACGAGGTACTGAGATGGGGGTCTAGGAGTGGACAGATATGTATGTGACCAGGACTCACCAGAAGGAGGTGGATACACATGACAAGAAGCAGAGACCTGGAGATCTGACCGCAGAGCTGTGGAATACCCATCTATTTCTGGGTTTAAGACTATAAAGTAAATGATCCAGAAACAAAACCACCTAAGATAAAGATAAGCAGATTTGTTGCCAATGTAAATATGGTAACAACTACCTATGAGGTCTCTATACCCAAAAATCAAAAGTATAATTGTCTACTTAAGCATACTTCTTTTCTCAAAATGGGGGCATTTTAGATGCATACACAACATACAGTCACATTTTTTTTATCTTGAGTAACTATAAGTGATTCTATCACCAGTGGGCGAGACTTCTGGTCCACTGGTATCCACATTTGTTCCTTGGTTATACCCCATTTATTTGGGCACATTCAGTTTAGCCCCAGAAAAATAATGATATCCTTTGTTATTATATTAAAGTATTTTCTACTTTTCTATGAAATATATTGGATTAAACTGAAAATTGACCTTAAACTTCCATTCATCTTAATTAACATGCATTATATATACCATACTTTCTGAATGCACAATAGCTCTAAAACAATATGGAGTCAGCAGATTTGAGTGGAAGTGACATTGTCGCTTTTTTGGACAGGTCTCTATGGCATAGTTGTCCTTTGTGATATATTTGTGATATTTATGTGATATAGTCTCACTCATTCCTTGGGTGCTACCATGGTTAATATCTCTTAGCTATGATAAACTATGTCACAAACAGATCCTTGAGAACTCTTTTTTGTTTTGGTTTTAAAGGAATAATAACAATACATTCTGGAGACTGAAACAGGATGCCTGACATTCTTAGGGACAGAATGGCTAAGAAAAGTAAAATGGTTTGTGTTAGTGCTGGACCATTATTTCAAAAGGTAAATGCTCTCTGTCTTAGTTGGTTTAGAGTGCTATACGAAATACTGTAGACTTAATGGTTTAAACAGAAGATATTTATTTATCTCAGTATAGGAGGCTGGGAATTCCAAGATGCCAGCAGATTTGGTTCTTGGTGAGAGCTTCCTTTTTGGCTTTTCAGTTACTTCCTTCTCATACCCTAGGGTGCCAGAGAAAGGAAGCTGTTGTGTCTCTTCCTGTTCTTATAAGGGCACAGTCCCATAATGAGGACTCTACCGTCATGACCTCATCTAAATCTCCTTATCTACCCAAAACCCTATCTCCTAATGCCATCACATTAGCATTTTGGGCTTCAAAATTTGAATTTTCGGGAGATACAAACATTCAGTCCATAACACTGTCCACACACAAATTTGAAGAAGAGAATCAATTTGAGTCATTTTATAGCTAGGAGTCTATTATTAGAGTTCAGATATGAGGTGGCAAATTTTATCCGTCTAACTACTGAAGAACTGGAGAATCTACATGGAGGAAGAATCGTCATAGTTTAGTGTAATTCATGGGATGCATCATCATATTATTGTATTCATATGTGACATTATAACAAAACACTACTTCATGAATCCTCCTCCAAACACTTCAGTAAGTGATTGACTGCTAAATGAAAGCCTGACACAGATATGTTTAAAATTTATGAAAGTGTCTTTTGCTGACCCAAAGGGACATTCTGGACTTCTCAGCTTGAATTTTAAGCACATTCCAGAGTTTCTTTCTATTTCACGACAGCAAATCATTTTAGGAGGAAAAGGGGAGATCCTTTATACTGTCCTTTTGTGTATCTGTGCGTGTTTGTGTGTGTGTGGGTATATGTATGTGCGTATATGTTTTAGAGAAAATTGATATGCTAAAAATAATCAACCATTTGAACAAAAGATGCACAGTAAAAACAACAAAGGTAAATTTTTTTAATGTTTATTTATTTTTGAGAGAGAGAGAGAAAGAGACAGAGAGAGAGAGAGATTGTGAGCAGGGGAGGGGCAGAGAGAGAGGGGAGACACAGAATCTGAAGCAGGCTCCAGGCTCTGAGCTGGCAGCACAGAGCCTGATGCAGGGCTTGAAACCACAAACTGTGAGATACGACATGAGCCCAAGTCAGACCCCTAACTGACTGAGCCACCCAGGTACCCCTAAACTTGTGTTTTTCATATCATTACCAGATCGTGTTTCAAATTATTGAGAAACTATCCATTGTTTTCCATATATTTCTTTTTTTTAAATTTTTTTAACGTTTTATTTATTTTTAAGACAGAGAGAGACAGAGCATGAGTGGGGGAGGGGCAGAGAGAGAGGGAGACACAGAATCGGAAGCAGGCTCCAGGCTCTGAGCCATCAGCCCAGAGCCCTACGCGGGGATCGAACTCACGGACCGCGAGATCGTGACCTGAGCTGAAGTCGGCCGCTTAACCCACTGAGCCACCCAGGCGCCCCTGTTTTCCATATATTTCTTACACGTGTAAAGAAGCTGTGGCTAACTCACATAAGTACTAAGAATGCATGAAAACAGTACATACTAGCAAGTTTATTCTCCAGCACCATGACAAAACCTTTCCTAATCATTCCAACCCAGTGACAGGACAGAAAACTTAGTGAAATTGGTTTGTGTAACAGCATATGGTTAACAATTATAGAAATGTTTCAAAACGCACTAAAATTTTTAAATCCTCACAATCTAATCTTAGAAAGTAGTCCTAATACCACATATCATTCTAAACATACAATTACTCTGTCACCCTCTATGGAAGACAATTTCCTGTGAGCTCTCCCATGCAATAAAAATCAATAAATCACATGCTAAAACTCTGAGAAATGTGCTGCCTCTGGAAGGAGTATTAATGTGGGGATTTAACTTGTGTTTTAAAGGACATTTTCTTTTAGTTATTTGAATATACTATTTTACAAGATGACATAAATAGAAACAGAGACCAAAGTTGCCATATATAAATTTTAGAAAGATAAATAATTTGTCAAAATGTATGTTTTAGAAGCAAAGTAGTATAGAACAGATAAAAATTGAAATGTACTTTTATATGACCAACAATTTGTGAGCAGTTTATAGTACTGAATTTCCAGTTATTAAATAAAAAAATGTTAGGAAATGGGCTACAGTACTTAATAATAAATTGTTGTACTATCTCTTTCAAATAGTACAAAAAGAAAGGTTTGTTTTCAATTAAGGTCCATATTTTAGAAAAGAAAAACTGATTATTCAGGAACATTTGAAAAGTTGGTGGTGAAGGAAGGCTCCATGGTATTGCTTATCTTTTGCATGTATAGTGTATCCCACAATCTGTGTGACTTATATTCTTGGATTCTTACTGTATTTAGTTGTGTATTGCCTTCCTAGGACCTGGGATATCACTTTATTATTTTTTATTTTATCTTTTCACTTGTATTTCATCTAACTGCTTTTGAAATACGAATTGAATTTGATTTTTTTTCTACTTCACCCTACTTAACAGTTTTTCATTATTTTTCTGCTCCACTAATATATAAATATACTCATGCCATAAAATGGTTGAAATAGATAACATTCAAGATCCTCTTAATACTTGAAAATAACTTTTTTTCTAGTTTATATGGTACCAGTTTAAACCACTGTATATTCATTTGACTAAATTCATGATTACAAGGGGTAAAATGTTTAAAATGAGACTTACCTTGTTTTAATACCAAAATTGACTTTATCAATAGCTGAAGGGGGGGGAAAAAGAAGGAAAAAAATGTCAAGAGAGCTCTGTTTATCTGGGATCAATTTATTTTTATTTTCTATTGAGAAAATGTGATAATGTTCTCTTGCCTCAGGCTTTGATAAAGGATTCTCCGTCATTGTCATTCAGAACATTTTCCTTTTGTTCTGAATATAATTAGTTGAAATTTGTATCTAAATATCTGTGTGTGCTGTGGCAAACTGAAATAACTTGTAGATGTGTATCTTTGTTCAGACATGTAAAATACAGTGGTAGGAGATAGAAAACTAATTCTGATTTGGTAGTTTTTGTCTCCAAATAGCTATGGAATATGCTTATATATTGTGACTGTTTATGATATCACTTAGTTATTAGGCTAATAATTCTCCCCCCCCATTTTTTCATGAAAAACAAGCTTTATCCCTTATTATTTAAAAAAAATAATGTTCATTCATTTTTGAGAGAAAGAGACTGCAAGCTGGGGAGGGGTATTGAGAGAGGGAGACATAGACCCGGAGTGGGCTCCAGGTTCTGAGCTGTCAGCATAGAGCCGATGTGGGGCTCAAACAAAGTAAGATCATGACCTGAGCCAAAGTCGGACGCTTAACCCACTGACCCACCCAGGCACCCCTCCCTTATTATTATGATTCTAAAATACTAAATGCAGAGTTAAATATCCTATATACAGTCAAAACATTATCAAACATATTTGTAAGGCATATCATAATCTATGCCCATGGGGATATAATCAACTCAATGATGTGTATTTAGAGTAGATGTACTCATTATTTAAGTCAGAGTTTTAAATGGGTATTTCTTATTCCACTTACACTGGTAGCTAGATGATTTTTCACTAGTTAGTGCTGAATTTCAGCTCGTTAAAATGTGGATCCCCTGTATATTTAACTTTGGCACTATGTTCTTCAGAAAGAAATGTTCAGAGAAAACAAGTTAGTCTGCTGAGCAAACAGTGAAGCCAGAGAAAGGATTGCCCAGGGAATTAGATTAGCCACGCTGGTAAAGGCATAGCCGAAGCCCCATTAGGTCTGGCCCAGACAGCGTTTGTGTTTGGAGGAGCTGAGCAAATCACATTAATTAATGTTCACAACTTTCTTTGGTGAAAGGGCCTGGAGTCAGAAAGAAGACAGGCATTTTCTTTTTTATCTGTACATTCTACATGCCCACCCAGGTCCCTTGGCCACTGGAAAAAAGTAAAAAGAACTGAAGCAAAAATAATTGCTCTTTTAGTCTCAAAGCAAAAAGAAATGTTTACCCATTTATACCATTCCTTTCATTAGAATGTTGATTTTAAACTACAATGTATATTCTGTATATGTGTTTGTATATGTGTGTATACATTTCTTTGCGAGTAAATTCAATTAGGAAGAGTTATCAAAGGAGTAACATAGCTTTATTTTTTATATCCAGTTGTTTTTATACTACTTTATTTTTAATTTTTGGTAACATGTGGTCTCTGCCCTAACAGATTGCAGCCTTGTGTGGATGCAGAAATAAAAATGGATATGCTATAAAGAACATAGGATATGAATTGAATACTAAAGTTATATATGGAGCAAAATTATGTGTTATGAAAATAAAATAATATGGCATTTCAAAGCTTTTACATCAAAATGAGTGTTACTACTTTTAGTCTCCACCTTGCAAGTAGTTATTGCTGTTTACATGTTTTCTAAAAGCAATATTTTGATAGTAACATTGATAGTCTATATTTAAAGGAGAGATAAATGAGGGAAGGGAATGTTGGGTAAGGATGTTATATAGGAAAACTTGTTAGTTGCTTAAACAGAACCCCATGTGGTAACAATTGCATTACTCTGGTGGGGAATCAAAACAAACTGGTCTTCAACTATGTGGAGGTAGAATTTAGAATACTTCACAAAGAGCACTTAAAAATAATTTCATTTAAGTGTATTGACTCACATAAATAATCTCGTATGAGACTGATATTTAAATAAAAATCATAATACATTATTCCTGTGTAGTTACCCAAATACTTTTGTTATCTAGGATGTTCCCTTCCTAATCAGTACTTGAGAAAAACAAATAACCATTAGAAAACATTTGGGGGCAAGGGAAAAAAAAAAAGAGATTATCTGAAAGGACAATTCATTGAGGTTGAGATGTGAAAGGATAAATCCATTCCTGTCTCACAACCAATACTTTCTTGTACTCAGAATACATATAACCTCCAGATCCATTAGCACTCCCAGAAAATGCTGGCAATATCTGACAAACTCTCAACCTTCAAATCAAGTTCTGTAAGCAGCATGTAGATAGACCATTTTTCTTTATTTAGCGCATACTTTCTTTAGATAAGGTGCAATAAAATTCATTAAGTTCACTTTCTTGCTTCTGAACAGATTCTAACATTGACACTGACGTTAGCCTTTACCTCAGTTAAACTTCTGTATTCCCAAGTTTCATAACTGCACATTTACCTGAAAGCTCTTGGGTTATTCTTCTGCATGGTAGAGAATAACCATGGAAAGATTATTCTTAACACTTCCATGCTGAAAATTCTAAGAGTGTCTTAGAAACCATGTGGAAGCCATGTATACAGCACTTTCAAAAAAGTTGTATTGTGCCAATCATAAAAGTATATGTAGAAGTAGAGACCAAAATGAGCCTCTAATTAGCAAACATAAGAACCAAAAACAATCAGTTTTATTTGGAAAGAAATGCTACCAACTAGTAAATACCTATCGTAATGGGAAGATCTGAAGAACAGAAACAGTCTTCAGGTTGCTATGCTTGACATATTCATCCTACCTGTGGATAATAAGACTCGCAGACCAGATTATAAAGGAGAGGTTCCAGTTCAAAAACTGGCCAGAATGCCAGCCCAAGGAGTGTTTCAAGTTTGCTTTCACTTTGGTTTACATAAACCAAACAAGAAGCAGAGCAAAGAGAAACGACACATAAGTAAATAAACACAGTTTTCCCATGCCTCCTTAGTTCCTCACAGAGAGGCAAGCAAAATTTGGTAGTCATGGTAGCCCTTAAAAAAGGGTCCTGATTCTGATACTATTAGAACAGAAAAGGAACCATATCCACACTTAATTTACCTACTACTTTATAAGGAGGTTCCTTAGTTTGCCATAGACATCTACTCATTCATTGTACTTCTTCCTGAATCAACATAATCTATATACCACCTTTATTTATATACAAATACATTCATTCCTCTTACATGTCATTGAGAAGACTTTTCCTTCCTATGAAAAGTGTGATTTTCTTCCGTTAAAGTGAGAATATATGTTACATAAAACAAAGGATGATATCATTTTTCTATTTGTGATAAAAAAATTAAATATTCTCTGCATTAGGATAAACCTATGCCTTAAAATTAGTCACTTTACTATTAGAAATTATAGCTATTATTGAGGCCATTTGGTTAACCTTTTCAGAAGTTACTAATTATTTTCATTTATAACTTCTGAGATAATAATATTTCTATTTCAACTATTGCATAAATTTGTCAAGTGGATGAATCTTTTAAAATACCTGTGGGCAGACTATACATCATTATCAGCTAATGTGACAGTAAGGAGGTGTTATTCACATTGCTAACAACAAGCAGAAAGGGAGAATGAAACACTTTTTTTTTAAAACTGTTCTATTTCCTTCATGATGATGTTAAGACATAAAAAACTGACAGCAGATATGTTTAAGGAAATTTTAAAATATGACAGAAGTTGTAACAAATTATAATTATGACAAATTTTAACTTTATTTTAGATTTCACCCTGCTTAAAAGTCTCAGTGGACGAGTATATTCTTATTGTTAGTATATTCTTATTGCTAGTATATTCTTTTTTCCTCATTGAAAGCTCTGTACATATTGTAATGCCACCTTGGGGCCAGTATATAATCTACCTTTACACATGAAAATGTTTTCTTTTTTTAAGTGTATTTGTTTATTTTGAGAGAGAGAGAGAGAGAGGCAGAGAGACAGGGAGCCAGGAAGCAAGAGAACACCAAACAGGGTTTTACGCTGTCAGCACAGAGCCCAACAAGAAACTTGATCCCAGGAATGGTGAGATCAGGACCTGAGGGAAATCAAGAGTCAGATGCTAAACTGACTGAGCCACCCTACTGCCCTGATATTTCTTTAAATACAACTACTTTACCCTAATTTTCGGTGAAGAATCATTCCTATTAAAGTCATTCTTGGGGTAGGTTTGGTGATGAGAAGGGGCTAAGTGCCTCATTTCTGCATGCACTGTTATTAATGGCAATACAAACTACATAAATATCCTGAAATGGGGGAGGACACATTTTTTTTTCAAGTTAAATAACTGCCCCTTCATATATATATTTGCCCCTTCAACTCCCAAATCAAACCTGATTGAACAACCACATTTGGAATGTTTATAATTTAATGTCCAGACACTTAACTTCTATTGTTATTAACTGGATGATAATTTCGTTGTCTTAATTCTTATATATTTTTTGTTTCTAAGCTGAAATAATGAGGTAATAAAAATAAATTATTGTGAAAAATAAAAGGAGAAAATACTAATGTAAGCATTTAAATGGGGTTTTCTTTAGCTTATGACAAAGGCTAAATGCATAATTATAATTCTTTATAGCTTTAGTCAATTAGGCTCAATTTTCAATAACTAAAAACACTATTTACTATAGCATCACATTTCTTTATATATTACCATTTTCATATCATGAACAACAAAAGTGATTGAGGTCTATTAAATTCTTTGAGTTAGGGAAGTTCAAAGTGGGTCTTTTTCTTAGTTGAAAATTAATATGCTTTTTCATATTTAATTCTCCCTTGTAAACCCTGATGAAGCTCTAAGTTCATCTCATCCTCACATACATTTCCTTTCTCTGAAAAGAAAGTGAAAAATGATTTAGTAATGCAAGGGATAGCCAAATCGAGAAGAAGCTATTGCATCCAACTTTCTTATTAAGTATTTTTAAAAGAAATTTCTACAAGTGGTGAATATTCAAACTTATGCAATGAAATTAATGGGTTTCTAAGTAAATGTAAGGATGTATTTACTTCTTCAAGCAGAGAATAATTTTATTATGATGATTCTCAAAATGACTAAGAGGATTGTCAGTAAAGCAATCTCTTATCTACTGAATAGTCAGCTATGTTATGTTATGACCTGAAGTTAAATACAATAAGAAAAATGCAGAAAATATATTTTCATATATATGCACATAAAATATAACTATAAAAATTGGATATATGCTAATAATCACATCAAACCAAACAAAAACTATTTGGGGCTATATCTACCGGTATTTAATATTCTTAATTTGTTTAGATACTAGTTTGTAAAGCCAGGAAAACAGAACAAGAAAAGCCAGTGTCAAGTATTAAATATATCTTTTAAATGTAGAAGTGTGTCAGTGGAACATGATTACAAGTCATTTCTGCTGCCAAGCAGCATGGCATAAAGCACTGGAGTGCACAACCTGGCAAAAATAAAGGTGGGTGAGATGAATTTATGGATCATCTGGAAAATATATTCCAAATCAGTGGTTTGCTAAGTTTTTCTCAAAAAGGGCATTTAAATACTGATCAAGAAACAATATTTAGAATTTTCTAGAGTGCTCTTTATATCAGGTTTATTGCTGTTGCATAATACGTTTTATACTGTTTAATGCAAAGACCATTGTTTGCTCATGTATTAAAATACAATATTGAGAAATTTTAAATATCTCATTATGAAGTTAAACTTACCTGGTGGATAACAAAAATTCACCTGTCATTCTAAGTTCACAAGATACTGTGCTATTGAGCTCATTGAATACAATGAATACAAAGCAGTCAAACATGGTGATATCGATTAGCTTCATATAATTCATATGCTAGGGGTTGAAGCCTAGTTCTTCAAGCAGTACACATATACAGAGTCCCGCTATTCAGCCTTAATACAACTGAAGCTACTTGAGAATTTAAAAAATACCAGTCTCTTGACTGACAAAAATATGAGATGACAGGAGTAATTTCAAATTGCTCCAAAGCAAATTAACCATATTTATTAACAGCATCATCTTTGCTAATAAAGAGCAGGGTATTAATAGTGGGCAAACAAAATAGACTTCAGAATTCAGATCAACTATGCAAATGGAAAAGGTCATATACAATTATGAAAGGTTAGAGGTAACAGTATTTTAAAAGCTTAAATGTATTAGTCAGTAAGTAACTGAGACATTCACCAAGCATCTTCCCTTGGCTCTGAGGATCATTCTTTCAGGGGAAATATGCGTATGCAGTAAGTTGTTATCAATATAATTACTAAAGGCTATTATCTAGTGTGTAAGCAAAGTTATGGCCTCATATTTTACCATCTTTGTCAGAAAAGGCCACTTCACATTGATGTCTTGATTTATTTTGTTTTGTATGTGTGTGTATATGTGATTGGATGGTTTTAAAAATCTTATATTTATTGTAGTAAAATATATGTAACAAAATTTATCCTCTTAGCCATATTTAATTGTACAGTTAAAAAAATTTAATGTTTATTTTGAGAGAGAGAGAGAGAGAGACAGCAGGGGAGGGGCAGAGAGAGAGAGAGGGAGACACAGAATCTGAAGCAGGCTCCAAGTTCTGAGCTGTCAGCACAGATCCGATGCAAGACTCCAACTCACAAGCTGTGAGGTCATGACCTGAGCCAGTCAGATGCTCAACTGACTGAGCCACCCAGGTACCCCTAATTGTACAGTTTAGTGGTATTAGATACATCCTTATTGTTATACAACTATCAACACCATCCATTTTCAAAACTCTTTTCATCCTGCAAAACTGAAACTCTATCTGCATTAAATAACTCCTAATTCCTTCCTTTGACCAGCCCCTCATAATCACCATTCTACTTCCTGTCTCTGCAATTTTGACTACTGTAGGTGCTCACATAAACTAAATTATGCACTACTTTTGTGAAGGGCTATTTTACTTAGCATAGTGTCCTCAAGATTCATCCATGTAGTAGCATATTCCAGAATTCCTTCCTTTTTAAGGCTGAATAATGTTCCATTTTATGCATGCACCACATTTTGCTTATCTGTTAAACCATTCATGACACTATGTTTTAGGCATTGCAAACAATACTACTATAAACGTGTACAAATGCTATTTGAGACCCTGCTTTCATTTTCGGGGGGTGGTGTATATATTCAAATATAAAATTTCTGGATCACATGGTAATTGTATTTTTATTTTTTGAGGAATGACATATGGTTTTGTACAGATTCTGTACAATTTTATACACAAGACTTCCAATTTCTCTACATTCTCATCTATACTTGTTTTTTTTGTTTTTTGTTTTTTTTTTCCTTACTGGTGATCCTAATGGGTGTGAGGTGGTATTTCATCGTAGTTTAGATTTGCATCTCCCTAACAGTTATTGATGTAGAACATTTTTTTCATCTGCCTATTGGCCATATGTATATCATCTTCTAGAAATTATCTATTCAAGTCCTTTGTCCATTTTTGAATTGGGTGAATTGTTTTTCAGTTGTTGAGTTTTACAAGTTCCCTATACATTCTGGATATTGATCTCCTCCTAGACATACAACTTGGAAACATTTTTTCCCATTCTTTGGGTTGCTCTTTAACTCTGTGTTTACTTTGTGTCTTTTAATGCACAACATTTAAAAACTTTCTATGAAGTCTGTTTTGTCTTTTTTTTTTTCTCTCATTATTGCCTGTTCTTCTGGGTATAGTCAAGAAATCATTTCTAAGTCAAATGCTGTGAGGGTTTTGCCCTATGATTTCTTCTAAAAGTTTTATAATTTTAGGTCTTACATTTAGGTCTTTGATCCATTTGAGTTAATTTTTTACTAGGTGTAAGGTGAGGGTCCAATTTCATTTTTTGGTACATGGATACCCAGTTTTCCTAGCATCATTTGTGAAAAGTCTGTTGTTTTTCCTTTGAATAGTTTTGACCTCATGTCCGAAATCATTGACCAAATAAGCAAATATTTAATTTTTGCTCTGTCTGTTCTAACTCCATTAGTCTATATGCCTGCTTACATGGCAGTGCTACACTATTTTGATTGCTGTGTATTCATAGTAAGTTTTGAAGTTAGGAAGTGTGAATCACCCAACTTTGTTCTTTTTAAATATTATTTTGGGGTTCCCAGTATGGGGTTCCTTCTGATTCCATAAGAATTTTAGTATGGATTTTTCTATTTTTGCAAAAAATGTTGTTGGGATTTTGATAGGTATTGTATTGATTCTATAGATAGCTTTGAGTGGTATTGACATTTTAACTACTAAATCTTCCAATCCATGAGCATGGGATGTGTTTCCTTTTATTTGTATCTTCTTCAATTTCTTTCAGCAATGTTTTGTAGTTTTCATTATACAAGTCCTTCACCTTTTTGGTTAATTCTTAAGAATGTTATTTTTATGCTAATGTAAGTGGAAGTATTTTCTTAATTTCCTTTTCAAAGTGTTAATTGTTTAAAGAAATATATCTGACTTTTGTGTGACTTTGTGTACTGCTAACTTTATATAATCTGTTTAGTTTAAAACATTTTTTTGAAACCTTTAGAGTTTTCTACCTATAAAATCATATCATCTGTGAAAGATAATTTTCCCTCTTCATTTGCTTTTTTTTTTTTAATTTTTTTTTTCAACGTTTATTTATTTTTGGGACAGAGAGAGACAGAGCATGAACAGGCGAGGGGCAGAGAGAGAGGGAGACACAGAATCGGAAACAGGCTCCAGGCTCTGAGCCATCAGCCCAGAGCCCGACGCGGGGCTCGAACTCACGGACCGTGAGATCGTGACCTGGTTGAAGTCAGACGCTTAACCGACTGCGCCACCCAGGCGCCCCTCTTCATTTGCTTTTTATTCATTTTTATTGTCCAAATGCACTGGCTAGAACTTCCAGTACTGTATTGAATAGAACTGGTGAAAGTGGGAATTCTTGTCATGTTCCTCATCTTAGAAGAAATGTTTTCAGTCTTTCAACATTGAATATGTTTGCTGTGGGTTATTCATATATGGGTTTTATTATGATGAGGTAGTTTCCTTCTAGTCAGAGTTTGTTGACTGTTTTATACATGAAAGAGTGTTGAATTTTGTTAATTTTTTTCTACTTCAATTGATATTCCTCCCTTCATTCTGTTAATGTAGTTAGTGCATTACATTTCTTGTTTTTTATGTTGAACAATCCTTACATTCTGGGAACTTATGGTCATAGTGTATAATCCTTTTGTTATGCTGCTGAATCTGGTTTGCTGGTTTTTTTTTCCTTGAAGATTTTTGCATCAGTATTCATGAGAATATTGTTCTATAGTTTTATTTTCTTTTAGTATCTTTGTCTAGCTTTTGTATCACAGTAAAGCTGACCTCAGAGAATGGATTAGAAAGTCTTACCTGTTCAATTTTTTTTTGGAAAAGCTTGAGAAGGGTTATGTTTGTTCTTTAAATGTCCAGTAAAATTCAACACTGAAGCCATCAGATCCATGGCTTTTCTTTGTCATGACATTTTGGTTACTAATTCAGTCTTCTTACTAGTTAAAGTTCTAGTCAGATTTTCTGTTTTTTTGTGTGATTTAGTCTTAATATGTTTCACGTGTCTAGGAAGTTGTCCATTTCGTCTAGGTTATCTAATCTGTTGACATAAAATTGTTCAAATACTTTCTTATGATCATCATTATTTTTGTAGAATCAGTAGTAATGTCCCTATTTTCATTTTTGATTTTAGTAACCTGAGTCTTCCCTCTCTTTTTTCTTAGTCAAACTAGCTCAGTGTTTGTCAAATTTATTGATCTTTTTGCACAACCAGCTTTTAGTTTCATTGATTTTCTCTATTGTTTTATATTCATTATTTGGTTAATCTTTGCTCTAATCTTTACTATTTCTGTCCTCTGCTAGCTTTGGGTTTAGTTTGTTCTTCTTTATGTAGTTTCTTAAATTGTAAAAATGAGTACTTGATTTGAAAACTTTCTCTTTTTTTAATGCAAGTATTTATATCTATAAATTTCCTCATTAGCATTGCTTTCACTGTGTCCCATAAGTTGGTATCTTGCCCTTTTGTTTTCATTTGTCTCTAAATGTTTTCCAAATTGCCTTGTGATTTAATCCTTGATATGTGTGTTTCAGAGTGTGGTTTAATCTCCACATGTTTGTGAATATTCCAGTTTTCCAACTGTTGTGGTTGGAGAAGATACTTTGTATATCTATTATTTAAAATCTATTGACATTTAATTTATGGCCTGACATATCGTTTATCCTGAAAAAAATTCTCCATGTGCACTTGAGAGGAATGTGCATCTGTTCTTGTTGGGTAAAGTGTTCTCTATTTGTCTGTTAGATCTAGTTGCTTTGTCTTGTTCAAGTCCTGTATTTACTTACTTGTCTTTTGTTTAGTTATTTTATCAGTCATTGGGAGTGGTGTATTGACATCTCCAATTATATTTGTAGAATTGTCTGTTTTAATTTGGTTCATTTTTGTTTAATATATATTGATGGTCTGTTGTTAGGTGAATAAATGTTTATATTTATTGTATCTTATATTGGACCATTCATATGCTGTCCTTCTATGCATTTTGAAACCTTTTTTGAGTTCAAGTCTATTTTGTCTGATACTAATATACTCACCATTGCTCTCTTGGTTATTATTTGAATGGAATATGTTTTCTATCCTTTCTCTTTCAACCAATTCAACCTTTCCCTGTCTGTGATCTAAAGTGTGTTTCTTTTGGGGGCACCTGAGTGGCTCAGTTGGTTAAGTATCTAACTCTTGGTTTTGGCTCAAGTCATGACCTCATGGTCATGGGTTTGAGCCCAGCATCAGGCTTTGCACTCACAGCATGGAACCTACTTGGGTTTCTCTCCCTCTCACCCTGGCCCTCCCCCATGTGTGCATGCATATTCTCTCTCTTTCTCAAAATATATAGACATTTAAAAAAAATAAAGTGAGTTTCTTTTGGACAACATGTAGCAGGATCATGTTTCTTTTTTCTTCCAATGTCTGCCTTTTGATTGGATAATTTAATCCATTAACATTTAAAGTAATTATTAGTAAGGAAGAACTTTTGTCATTATCTGTTCTTGTATATCTTATAGTTTGTTTGTTGTCCTTTGTTTCCTGCATTATTGCCTTCTTTTTTGCTTAGTAGGTGTTTTTGTGGTGAAGTGTTTAAATTCCTTCATTTCCTTTTCTGTAGATATTTTCTTTGTGATTATCATGGAGATTACACTTAACAGTCCAAAATTATAACAATCCAATATGAATTTATACCTTCTTAATTTCAATAATATACACAAACTCTTCTTTATAGTTGTACACTTTCAGTTGTTGATGTCATAAAATTATATCTTTATGTTTTGTGTATCAAAAAACATAAACTAATAATTTTTAATTGAATGCATTAGTCTCTTAAATTTTGTAGAAAACAAAATTCAGAGTTATAAGCTAAAGTTAAAATAAAACTAGCTTTTATATTTTTTCATGTGTTTACCTTTACTGTGAACTTTTTTTTTCCATATAGCTTTAAGTTACTATCTAGTACTGTCTACTGTCCTTTGATTCCATTTTACAGGACTCCATTTAGCATTTTTCCTCTGTCAGGTCTAGTGGAAACAAAGCTTTTGCTTACCTGTAAATATCTTAATTTCTTGCTTACTTTTGCCATATTAGCTCACTGCCTTCTGGCCTCCAAAGTTTTTATTGAGAAAACCATGTGTGATCTTATTGAGGATTCTTATTATGTAACAAGTTACTTCTCTCTTGCTTTCAAGATTCTTTGTCTTGGGCTTTAGACAGTTTGGTTAAAATGTGTCTCAGTGTGGATTTCTTTGAGTTCATCTTAATTGGATGTTCATATTCATATCTTTCATCAAATTTGGGAAATTTTCTGCTGTTATTCCATCAAAGATTCTTTCTGCTCCTTTTTTTTTTTCCAGAAAAGCTCAGAATGTGTATGTTGGTCTCCTTGATGGTGTCTCACAATGCCTTAGGCTCTGTTCACTTTTCTTCAATCCTTGTTTTTCTCTGTTACTCAAACTTACTAATTTCCAGTGTCATGTTTTCAAGTTCACTTATTCTTTCTTATGCCTGCTCAAAACTGCCTTTGAATCCTTTTAGTGAATTTTTCATTATAGTTACCACCAGGATTTCATTTTTGGTTTCTTTTTACATCACTTTCTATGTCATTTCAGTGATAACTCCATTTTATAAATGATTTTCTTGGCTTTCTCTATATCTTACTGTGTTTCTTTGAGCATTTCAAGCCTTGTTTTAAAGTCTTTGTTGAATATATCTGCCATCAGGTCTTCCTTAGAAATTTTTATTTATTTATTTTTCCTTTGAATGGGACATAATTTCATGTTTCTTTGTATGCCTCATGATATTTTTGAAAGTTGGGTATTTGAATCTAGTAATATGATAACTCAAAGCCATATTCTCTCCTTCCCTAGTGTTTGCTATTTGTATTGTTATGTTTTGATTGCTGTAGGCTGTCACTGTGCTGAGGATCAGCGTGAGGTATAAACTTAAGTCTTTTCAAGTATTTTCTAAGCCTATACTTTACCATTTTTTGTGCACAGTGACTTCCTAACTTTCCCCATATATGCTTTTCACTGTTTAATGGGTAACTTCCAGAAGCAGGAAAAGGGAAAAATGAAGGGGGAATAACAGTGCTGGACCTTTAAATACCTTAGAATTTACTTTAGCCAGAAGAAAAAAGGCTTAAACAATGAGAGGAGGTACAAAAACAATGACTGCCACTCTCTGTGACTACACCTTTGTGATCAGAAACATCAGTTAGCAGTCAGAACACACATCCCTAATATTTCAAGGATGGGTTTTTATTGACCATCTTGGATCCTTGAAGCTGTATGCAAACTGTTCTAGGATCACGTACACAACTGCCTGTCATGGGGCTGGGGGCTGGGTAGTCACTGTTGATTTAAGAGCTGAAATTCACCAAAATTTACCACAATTTATCGTTCTGACCTTTCGTGGTACATTTCAAGCCTTCAATATACCCCAGAGTTCCAAAATAGATACAGATCCTTCCAGGCTAATTATCCTCTAGGTAGAGTGCTTCTTACTCCACCGTCTTCCCAGAATCCCCTCTTCATTTGGGTTTTCAAAAAAAAAAAGTTTTTTTAATCATTAAGAATAACTCAATATATATTTTTAAATATTTTAAGTTTATTTATTTTTGAGAGAGAGAGAGAGAGCAGGGTAGAGAGAGGCAGAGAGAGAGAGAGGGTAAAAGAGAAATCCCAACAGGCTTTACAGTCTCAGAACAGAGCCTGATGTGGGGCTTGAACTCGTGAACTGTGAGATCATGCCCTGAGCTGAAACCCAGAGCTGGATGCTTAACTGACTGAGCCACCCAGGTGCCCCTAGAAGAATGAAATACTGAGTAGGATGGAAGATAGAACCAACATAAATTATTTGCTTTGCAATTATAACTCCATGATTCTGGTATATAAAAATTTAACAGTATTGTAAAGTACCAATAAGAATATCATATTTTATACAGCAAATATCTGTTTTAAAAACTTGTATGCTGTTAGTTTTGTGGTCTATTATAAAAGTATGAATTCAACTTCGTTCTTTGTTTTTCTAAAAACCTGTTTCACTTATGCTTAGAAGATACACACTGTTAAAAGATAGTGACTATATTTACTATTTTTTGTTCACATGCAACACAAGAATGAATAAATGGCCATAGCCATCATACTCTAAAAAGGCTCTCCATAAGTGCTCTTTCAGCACATACCCTTTTTATCTACAGTGTGTGTACTTACAAACTTTTTTTTTTTTTTTTTTTTTACCTGGGAAGACACCCAATGTATAAGAATTCATTGAAGAAAAACCACCAAAAGCATCCAGAGGAAATGGAAAAAATTACAAGGAAGGATGAAAATGAATTGTTACAATTCCTTACTAAAATGAACCCCTTTTTCATGTTTGAAATGACATTTGATGTTCAACGTAAATAAGTGATTACTTTTCAAAAAGTTTACATAGTTAAAATATATATAGTTCCACTTCCTAAACTTTAATAATTAATATAGTTTTCTTCAATAATTATGGCTTTTTCTACATTTATTCCCCATTCTACCAGAAATTGGGGACTTTGAGCATATTGTACCGCATGTATCATCAAACTGAAAAAGCAAAAGTGCTCTCTTTATCCTTTCCAGGTCATTAAATGAGATCAGTAATAAAGCTTAAGTGAAACAGTTTGTTATGGTGGAAGCTCCTGGTACTCCTCCGTAGAATTCACGAGGTCAGATTCCACAGTGTCAAGGAAAATCAACCTAATGAAGCAATTTAATTAAAATTAATTGAGTGTAATTCTGTCTCTTAACTACGAGATTGATGTACGGTTATTTTCAACATTTTCTTTGCTAGAGGTGAAACTATACTTTCACACTTTTCTCTTCCTCATCTTCTAAAACGGATGGTTTTAAGAGATAACAATGGTTGGTAGAATTTAGATCTGTAAAAGACTTTGAGATCATTTAATCGAAGCATGTTAAGATGGGATTATTTTTTTACTCTCTTTACATGTCTCTCGTATCCTTCCTGAATGTGGTTTTTAAGAAAGATTTCAGCTAAGCTGAAAAGTAATCATATATTGAAGCCTTAATGAGTGCTTTGTTTAAATCATATATACTTACCTTAGAAACATAGTGTAGTCCTGCTGCCAAACTTGTGTGAGTCAACTGGATAGATTTTATTTCAGAAATTTAGATTTATGTTCATGTTATAATACAATGGATTATGCAAGTCAGCATATATCTGATTTTGCATATATCTGATTAAATGGAGGACATACAGACATAATATACCTGTAGTATGACTGACTGTTCTGTCATTTGGAAATATTGTTCCCCTTATAAAAACAGCTTTACTATTCCAATAAGTTAAGTAGCTTCCATTTTGGCTCTCTATACTGTGCTTGCCTGTGAATAAATATTATAGTCTTCCTGCCAGGTAGTCAGTATTTGAAATTAAAATATTCACTAAGTTTGGTAACACTCAGTATAAATGAGGTAGACATGGTGATGAACAAATGAGAATATACTGGGCCTTCCAACTAGAAGCATATTTTAGCATGATAGTATAGTGTAAAAACGTTTTAAAATTTCCTTTCATGTGCATGATTGTTCACTTCTGTAATGTCATTTATTGCATATATTGATATAGTCCTTCTAGATATTAAAATTTATGTCTCAAACACTTTCTATCAATGAAAAAATTTCATTGAAAAAAATTCCTATATATACTGGAATGCAGTTAACTCTTTTTGATTATTTTTATGCCCTTTAAAGTTCTTTTCATTTTTATATTATAAGCCTGGAAGAATAATAAATTTAATTGATCAGGAAAACTGAATACATTCAATATGATTTCTCTAGTTTTACTCTATGCATTATATTACTAAATGCCAGATACAGTACTAATGTAATTACCAAAGACACTAGAGTATAGCCAGTATGCCTACTAGAGAGCTTTGTGTATTATAAATCCCTATCAACCTAGGCAGTATCAGCATGTCAAGGTACCTGAGCAAGAATCACATGGAGAGCTGAAGCAGGGTAACTGCAGGCAGAAGATATCTTTTTAAACTAACTCACTGATAAAAAGCTTCAACAGCATGACATATCTCTGACATGCTGGGAAACAGCAGCTGACAGAGCAAACCAACATGTAACAATTGGATTCGGGGGTGAAGATATAGGACCATAAACCAAATGAGGCTTGTGAACAGCCACCAGGGTTGCAAATCAAAGCCATTATGCACCTATTCCATGTGGGGCCAACTATTGAAATTTATAGTTCCCTTTCCTTTAGGCTTTCATGAATGAAAGCAGCCATCAAGAGGTGACCAGACAATAGGGAATATCATTTTATTTCTGAAAGAGAAGTTATACATCACTTGGTAAACTTTTGACTTTATTCATTGTCTATTTCAGTTTTGTATCCACAATATTATCCTAGCCCCCTCCAATACCTATTGTTAAATAACTGAGTTTCAATTAAGTGTGATGATTTCTTGTGTTCTAATCAGCTAGAGAGAACTTTGGAATATTTTCTGTACTGTGAGTAACTGAACTGTTCCTCATTATGCCTGTCTTGATTGGCAAAGGTAAGGAAACATCTTCCCAGGTGATGAGGAGACTAGTTGTACCAAAACTTGTGAAAGTGCTTTCTTCATTCTGGCTACTGTAAAGCAAAGTGAATAAAATAAAAGAGTTCACAAGGCTGTATACTGAAAGAACAATAAATCATTAGCACCACAGGAGAGAGTTTTAATAGCCTTTGATTAATCTATAATCTACCACTGTTGCAATATTCTTTGTTAATGGAATTTTCAATTAGATTGTTATTTGAAACACAATTCATTTTACATTTATTAAATGTTCTGCATACTGTTATGTTGTCATTAGGTAGCGTTTAGCAAACTGATCATTAAAGCAAATGAGGGTCACAGAGTTATCACCATTTTTAGGTACTTACAGTGCCTTTACAACGTTTAAGAGACTTAATATACTAAGATTCCTTCATTTTCTATATTTTAATGACTTTGGTCTTTTCTTTACATTGTCCGTCTCATTTTACTTCCTTGTTGATGAATACTTGGCAAGGTATTAACTATGTTGAGTTCATTAGTAGGGTTATTAAAATATGTAAACACCACTTACATGATACTACTTACCTAATAAGATTTTTTCCTAAGTATTAAGTGCAGAGTAAAAGTTCAATTAATCTTATTTTATTATTGCTAATAAATAGATGTAGGATAAAGTTTCATCAATTGTTAGCTTTTAATGTTAACAATACCAATTTAATATGTAACATTTATGTAGTAATTACAAAGTGCCAGGGACTGTTCTAAGTGTTTTGCATGTCTTAATTCATTGACCTTCATAATCATCCTTTGAGGTAAGTAATATTGTTATTCCTATTTACAAACAAGAAAACTAGGGTGAAGAGGGGTTAAATGGTTGGCTGAACGTCAGCTTGTGTTTTAGACCCAAGAGAGCAACTCCAAAGTCTATTGCTAATCACCGTACTTCATGTGTATCAGAAATCTGAAATTAAATAATATATTCTAAAATGTTCATTTTAAGATGGGTGTTTGGAATTCTGACTGTATATATCAAATCAAAATAATATATGTTAGCCAGTACTCAGTCAAGTTTCATTAGAATCATAACATACCAAATGTTACCATTTGTAATATCACATGTGAGAAAATAAATTAAGATTTCCATTTATAGCTGCCCCAAATTTCTTGTTATCATGGCAATTGAAATAATGAAAATTTCCAAATCCATGCCTTCCAAGTCCAAATATATGGTGTTTGCCTATGACATTTGATAAAGCCTTCAGAAAAGAAAAATAGGAGGTACAGAAGGTATTTGTCAGATTTACCCAGAGGAGTTAGTTGATAGAAGATAGACTAGGGATCAGAGAAAGGAAAATGAAGAGAATGTATAATGGCCTGAAAAATGACCAGCAAGGAAGGGTATGGGAGAAGTGTAGGACTAATACATACCTTTTGCATTTGTTTGTTTGTTTGTTTGTTTATTATTTATTTATTTATTTATTTATTTAATTTTGACATAGAGAATACCAAGCAGGCTCTGGGCTGACACACAGGTCTTGATCCCATGGGCCAAAATCAAGAGTGGGACACTCAACCAACTGAGCTACTCAGGCACCTTCTTTTTGCCTTTACCTTTAATCCTTTGTGTGTAGATATCATCCCATGAACCACGTCATTTCTTAGATATTTCAAAATTAGCTTTTTTTTTTTTTTTTAAGAGAGAGAGAGTAAGAGAGTGAGCAAGGGAGAGGGGCAGAGGGAGAAAGAGAGAGAATCTTAAGCTGAGTGTGGAGCCTGATGCTGGGCTTTTTCCCACGATCCTGGGATATGACCTGAACTGAAAATAAGAGTTGGACACTCAACTGACTGAGTCACCCAGGTGTCCCAAGAACATGTTTTGATAGTGACTGTTATATCTCTCCTTGATCTTCCCCTTTTTTTGTATTTACCAACTGTTCTTAGATCCTATGGTTTCTAGATAGCCTCACCATACCAATTCCTCGAAATTGGATGTTTGTCTTAAATTACCACTTAGAATTAAATTAAATATTCCAAAATAGCCCTACCAGCACTGTGAAATATGTGAGATATTTATTGACTGTTATCTTAATTCTGTCATATTAATTTTACCACCAAACATTGAATTTAGTTTTGCTTTTATTGATTTTGTGTTTAATGTATCATGGAAAATTGCAAACATATACCATGAGAAATCATAGAATAGAGAACTTCCGTGAGTCCATCATGCATTTTCAACAGTTATCACTTCATGGCCCATATTGTTTCACCTATATTTTTACTTAATTCTTGAATACTCCTTGCTCCTGCTCCAGATTAAAAAAAAATGTTTATTCATTTTTGAGAAAGAGAGAGAGACAGCATGAGCAGGGTAAGGGCAGAGAGAGAGGGAGACACCGAATCCAAAGAAGGCTCCAGGCTCTGAGCTATCAGCACAGAGCTCAATGCAGGGCTCAAGCTCAGGAACCATGGGATCATGACCTGAGCCAAAGTATGTCGCTTAACCAACTGGGCCATCCAGGCACCCCTGCTCCAGATTATTTTTAAAGCAAATCCCATACATCTTTTAATCTACAAATATTTCAGTGTATCTTTAAAAGGTGCAGACTCTCAAAAAATATTAACTACAATACCATTTTCACAACCAAATTAGCAGTCATTCATAATATCATCAAAAGCTCAATGTTAGAATGAACTCAATAGTGTAGTATTTTTTGTGATTAGCATTTTCACAGCCTAAATTTTCCACCCTTTTACTGTCAGCTAAATAAGTGCCTTTATATATAAAATGAATCTTTTGTATACAGCAAACAATGGGGTTTTCCTTTCTATTCAGTCTGAACATTTGAAGGCCTAATGGATGAAACTAGTATTGTGGAAGCAGGGAATCTCACCTGAAGTATGAAGTGATTCAATAAATCCTAATCACCCAAGATTGCTAATAGGATATGAAAAGAAAGAGTAATGGAGGTGGTGTAGCTCCATCTTCCATTTGAGATTAGCTCTATGAGAGTAACCAGGTGGTTTTTTTTTGTGTGTTTTTGTTTTGTTTTATTTGTTTGTTAGCAAATTTTATGTCTCTGTACACATTTTGTTTTCTACCTGTTATTTTGTTTAATTCTAACGAGCATCACAAGTAGATATTTATATGGATATATTTTCAAATATCAAAATTGAAGGTCATAGGAGGTTGGGGGGTTGGGGGAAATCACTGACCAAAAGGTGTAAAGTGAGTAACTTGTAGAGTAGGCATATCTATTGTGGTCTCTGTGACTTCAAACTCAGGCTTGTTTTGACTTTCCCTAATGCCTTCTAATAGAGAGTATATGTCCCCTGGAAATCAAGTAAGCATTAGCAGGAATAAATGGGGTCAGTTTTGAAGGTACCTGCAAATCCTGGATATTTACCTTTAGAACTCTTCACTGTAAACCATGGAGAGATCTATTTTTCTTTTCCTTGAACAAGAAAGGACGTTTTTTCCAGCTTTGAAATTTAAAATCAAGGTATTGTTTCAACCAGCACTTTTCTTTTATACTTTATTCTTTTTGGGATTTTGTTTGTTTTTCTTTTTGTTTTTAGTTTTAATCTCTAATTCTATGGGGAACATCTCTGTAACTTGTAACAAAATTTTAAGCATACCCTTCTGCTTCCTAGAGGCCTATTCCTTGTTGTTGTTAATAGCAGAACAGCATTTTCTTTTAGTCACTAGTTTCCCTCAATTTTGGAGAACCTTTTCCCCCTGTCCTTTTCTATCAGCCTGATATTCTCCAACTTAACCTGATCTATAATGATCTTACCTCTTCCCAATGCTCAACCTTATTATAACTAGTATTTCACATCACTTTTAGTACTTCTATGTATGCTATCTGATTTTCTGGGGAAAATATATGTCATTAAGGAAGACAGGTATCTTCATTAATATAAATCATTCACTAGTGAATGGGTTCATTTTTATAAGCTGGCATTTGCTTTTCATTTTATACTACACTCATTTTATTTAGGTCTTTGAATTGACTCTGAATACTTTGTAAAAACTATCACTATTCAGCTTGGGAAGAATAACCTCATAATGAAGTTAGTTATAGCAGTATCAGCGATTAGTGCCCCTAATAGAAGATAAGTAAAATGGAGTGGCAAAGGTTGGCAATATAATTGATTTCTTTCTTCTGATCTTTAATTACAAGTATTAAAATTTTTCTAGATATTAAATTAACTGTAAAAGAATGAATTGGCCATCTGTTGACCTAAAAAGACAAAAACAAAAACAAAACCCACTTATTTTTAAAGCAGGTATTTGTTGCCTTGGAGAGGGAAGGGTCACTGTATTTCATATGTACATAATTCTGTGACTGACTCAATTCACCTTTCTTGGTGTGGGGAAAAAAGAGTCAAGACCTCGTCTGACTTGTGAGTCTCAAAGATCAGAGGACAGGATGAGCTGTTTATTTGAGTTTTAGAAAGGGGTAGAATTAAAACAGGATGTAGCCATGCGAATCCAGTAAGATGCAAGTAAACAGAGCGTTGTTAGCATAGGCTTTACTATGCATGTCTGATTTGAAATAACAGGCACAGGATAGATTCTTGTTCAATATTAACCTTTTTTTAAAAGTTTCTTTATTTAAATTTAAGTAATCTCTGCACCCAACATGGGGATCAAGAGTTGCATGCTCTTCTGACGGAGCCAGACAGCCAGGCACCCCCTAGTCCAATAATGACCTTCAAGTAAATATATAGACATAATTTATTTTATAGACTATCACAGCTTAGTTTTAACATTCACGCATTTCAGCCTGTGTGTATTCAGAAATTCACTGTTCTGTGAGCCCTAGGAACCCAAATATGAATCAAATCAATTGAAGGTTCAGTGTTTAAAATTGAGCAGAGATAGAATGATAAATATGTATGAATAATTAAACATGAGGTAGAAAATGATAACATTTCAAAAAAAGAGATCCAGAATAAAACACTATGAGAGATAAGAAGAGGGGGACAGGTTTTGTTTGTTTGTTTTGTTTTGTTTTGTTTTGTTTTTGTTTTTGTTTTCTGCTGGTACGGTTAGGAGAGGCTTAATCTCGAGCACTGCATTGGTAAAAGCATCTTCTAAGTAGGTGATCAATGTAAAGAAAGCAACAGTATTTTTTTAAAGCAGGATAATTACAAGGTCAGAGTTACAGTCCTGGAATACTGTTGTGACAAGGGGGAATCCTGAAGTAAAGTTGGTAATGAAAATACAAGGGTACAGTTTCAGTACTCCAGGAATGAAGACAGTCAAGTATGAATTAATGGTGAATCATTTGCATAAAGCAAATCTTAGAAAGAAAGAAAACACTACAATTTCCAAAGGTATTTATATGGAAATAACCATCAGGCAATTGAAAATGTGAAGTGTCAGCCCACACCTGAAGATAAATTTTCAGGAGTTAAGAATTACTGATTTTGTTGAGAAAACAGCAGAGAAAGGAAAGAAGATTAAAATAATTTCCTTAGGATAATCATCTACATGTAAAGACCAAGAGGAAGAAGCTCGAAGAAGAAGTGCAAGAATGGACAGAGAAGTTGGAAATGATCTGGGAGAGGGCCACAGCATGAAAACCTTTGAGAAGAGGGGATTCAAATAAAAGAGTATTGATACTGTACATTAAGAAGATCTATTGCAGACCACAAAGGCTATCTATTATATGGTTCCTTTTAAAACATGATATAAAAAAGGTGAAAATGTCAGGACACAGAACAATTCAGTAGTTGCCAGGAACTGAGAGTGTAGGGTCATGATTGCAGATGCAGGAGCACTATGAGGTAATTTTTGGGTTGATGAAACTGTTATCAGGATTGGAGTGATAGGTACATGATTTTATACATTTCCCCAAATCCATAGAACTGTATACCACAAAGAAAGACTTTAATGATTGTGAATTAAAGAAAAAAATAAAAATAAAGAAACAAAACAAAGAAGTCATTGGTTTATTAACAAGAGTAAATTCACAATGTGGAAGGTTAAGAGTATATGGTAAGGAAATGGACACAATAATATATCTTACTTTTCTGAAAAGGTTCAAGGTTCATGGTTAAAAAAGAAAAAAATAAATTAGTTTAAGGCAGTATCTGGGTTGATTAAAGGAATCTTGTTGTTTGAAGAGAGGAAACTTAAATATGTCTGTAATAGAGGTTAAAAAAAGAGCATGAATATTCAAAGGAGATAACTAATGTATGTACAAAGCCTTGGGGGGCCATGTGAAGTAACAGAACAAGAGTTGTTTTTGTTCTTATGACAGGGAAAAAGGAATAGGGAATGAGTGTAAATACAGGGAATCATTGTAAGATAGCATCACTTCATGTTGAATCACTAGAATTTGAGATGGAAGTGTGGCAAAATCTTGTTTGGGCAAGTCCATCTGACTTTCTTGTTAATGAAATCTCAATATTCAGTTTTACCCTCCCAAATACTTTTCCTCTTATAACCCCCAAAGTGTGAACGTTGATTGGTCTAAACCAGAGGTTCTCAAACTGTGGGCCTTAGAATAGCTGCATCTCCATCACCTGAGAATTTGTTAGAAATATAAATTCGACTCCACACATACGAAATCAAAGGCATACAGTTGGCCAGTAGGTGTAGGAAGAATGTTCAGTGTCACTGATCAGTTTAATGCAAATAAAACTGCAATGAGAAGTCACCTCATACTTATCGGCATGGCTAGTGTCAAAAGAATAAAAGAGAATGTTGGTAAGGATATGGAGAACTTAGGCAAAATGGTGCAGCCAGTCTGGAAAACAATATGGAGGTTCCTCTAAAAATTAAAAATAAAATTATCATATGATCAAGCAAATCCACTTCTGGGTATTTATCCAAACTAATTGAAAACAGGATGTTGAAGAGATATTAGTGCTTTCCATATTCATTCTGCCCTATTCACAATAGATGTAGAAAGAACCTGAATGCCCATTGACAGGTGGATAAAGACAATCTGGTATACAATCATACACCGGAATACCAGTTAGCCTCAAATACAGAAGGAAATTCTGCAGTATGTGACAAGTTTGATGAACCTTGAGGACACTGTGATAAGAAAAATAAACATAATGATGGAAATGCATATATTGCATGATTCCGTTTATATAAGGTATGTAAAGTAGTCAAATTCACTGAATCAAAGAGTGGAATGGTTGTTGCCAGGGACTGAGGAGAGGAGACATGGAAAGTTACTAATCAGTAGGCATGAAGTTTCAGTTAAGGGAGATGTGTAAGTTTTCATGATCTGCTGTACATATTTGTCAATAATACCATATTATATACTTGAAAAAATGATTTCCTGTTAAGTGTTCTTACCACAATTAAAAAAAAAATATAAAAATCTCCTAGAATTTGGACACAGCAGTCTGTGTCTTAACAAGACCTTCATGTAATTCTGATATATCAAAGTTTGAGAACCACTGGTTTAAGCCTATGTGGATACTTTCATTCCATGTCTGAGTGATTCCTTTACACATCAGCGTGTGATTCAGCCTTAGCTAAGGAAACTTAAGAGGAAGCTTGCTGGTTGCTTTCGGTCAAGAATTCCATTCTGATCAAGAGATACCCATAGAGAAATGGCCCTTCCTGTCCTTTGATTGGTTGTATATCAATGCATTGTGTTAAACTCCAGTAGCAATCTTACCTTAGGGAAGACTCATAAAAATAAAAGCCAGTATTCTGAGTATGGTAGAATGAAAATTTGGAAGGCACTTGCGTGCTTGGTAATGCCCTTGGATAATTAGAATATAATTATATAAATATGATTATAGACATAAAAGTATAACATTTCATAGAAATTTCAGACATGGGTGAAATTTTAGTATCTAGAGTGGGATCTTTGGTAGGGGGCATATCTTATATAGGGGGCAGATGATTAGAATAAAGGTAAAAATCATATTTTATCTTGGAAATTTTTGTCATTACATAAACATACTCTCAAGATAATAGAAATTGAACTGCATAGAGCAGCTTCCTTTGCAGTAAGTATAAATGTGTGTGGAGGAGACTGTGACATTTTCTCCCCTGCCCCATCCTTCTCTTTTTTGCTGTGTATTTTATAGCAAGGACATTGTGTTAGGATTCTCTTGGAGTTAATGGAACTGTATTTGTGAATTGCAATGATCAAATTAAGTTACAATGGACAGATGGCAAGTCCAATTATATGTGTTTTTCATGAATATAAGTTAGCTAAAAATGTGAACTAGTATCTAACTACAAATGTCTGTGAACATGACATGTTATACTACTACATGTCCCTGAAGGTATTCCTAAAGTGGTTTTATGTATTCTAAAGTAGATGACATATAACAAAGCCAGAGGAATAATGGTAACATAATGTTTGTAGTTGTCATAAGATTTTTCGATATATGGAATATCCCAAATTGAACATATTTAATACTGTTAATATATATCAGAAGATAAATCTTGAACTGTGCTCATTTATTTTGAGTCCTGCAATATTTTATTTAGAATGACAATTCTCTGAAATTAATGTCCTAAGCTTTATAATCAGCACTGATATCCTCAAAGTGAATAGAATTAAACACAGTGATGTATCTAATTGCTGAAATGTGAACAATATCGCTAACCCATGTCAGGCTTACTTATTTATAAAGTGGCTGTTTTACTAAAGGTTACTTAAGGCAACTATTAAATAGATTAATAAATAATGATTGTTGAATTTTAATTTTCCAAATAGAAATGTTCTATCATTATACACAGATTCTACTATCTTTAACAAATGCCTACTCTGTCCTAATTGTCCTGAATTAGATAGTCGCTGGAGAAGAGAGGGGTTCAGTGATAGGTTGCAAAAATGAGTAAGATATGGTTGATAGTCTTGAGGAAATTAATGCAACCAAGTGAGGGAGACAGATAAATACAAGTGGAAAAAAAGGGTAAAAAAAATAAACATAGTAGAAAACTGGGGTTGACTTCCTGAAGAATCAGGAAAGGATGAAGTGACATATAGGTAACAATATAAGCAAAAAATATATAGTGTTGTTTTTCATGTGAGTTACTAAAATGCTTCCATGTTTTAAACCAATATAATATTTTTATATGATACATTAATTTGGTTTTACATTATTTTCTTAAAGTTTACATTTTTTAAAATATCTATAGACTTATATGAAGTGGATATATACAAGTTTATGATCATATAGTTTTAATTTTCTAAGATGGCTCTACCTTCAGTGTGAGATGGGAGCAAAGATACAAAATTTACCCACCTTAGCCACCCCTTAGGGGGTGCCTGGCTGGCTTATTCGGTAGAGCATGTGACTCTTGATCTCAGGGTTATGAGTTCAAGCCCCATGTTGGTGTGGAGTCTACTTAAGAAAAATTAAAACTCACCCAGTTTAGAATCACCTGCCACTCCCCCCTTTTATTCTCCCATCTGTTCCACCATCCTCGCTCGGAGTCATTGGAACTACAAGCTCTACCCAAAGCATATATAAAACTGAACTAGTCCCTTCCCTTCAGAGACTGAAGCCTATTTTGCACCATATCTTGCAGATTTAAGAACATTTGAATCTAGTGCTTTTTATTATTCCCAATTCAGTGCTATTTTCACTGCTTCATTCTGATACAATGCTATCTTGTAATAATTAGGGATAAGTAGATATGAAAAAATTCATTCTGTAGGAAAAAATAAAACATCTTCTATAAATAAATGATGAGCTAAATGTCCCTTCCTGTTAAGTTTCCTTTTCATTTTGGCAAAGTCCCTTTATTCATTGCTTAAAGATTAAGTTTGAGCATTGAGATTGACATTCTATCCCATTTAGTTAGCCTGAAGAGAATTTCTTTCTTGCTTCAATTTAAGCATTTATAAGCCACGAATTACTTACAGTTAAATTTGCCCCTTAAAGAAAACATGTTGCCCTAAGTACTACTTAAACCTGGCCTCAATATCCAGAGTGTATCCTGATTGAAATAGCAAGAGATAAATGTAAAATAATAATAATAATAATAATAATAATAATAATAATAATATAATAATAATAATACATTTGTTTAAAATGGTATTTCTGTCTTTCCATAGGGGAATTCTTTTATTTCCTTGGATGTTAACCTTAAACATCTTTACATCAGCAGACATTATTATTATCTCAAATATTGTCAAATGTCAGGTCTGTCAGGTATCAAAGGAAATCTCTTGGGCTCTGTTGCCTTGACAACAAATCTTGGTCTTGGGAGGCCTTGTGGAGCTGCATGCGTGGCTTCTGAGAATTTAATAAAACTGTTGCTGGATTCAAATCAGCCACTTTTCCCACAGCTGTAAAACAATTGATCATTCTCTAAAGCATTCATTGAGTTGTACTTTATTTTTTTTTTTAATTTTTTTTCGACGTTTATTTATTTTTGGGACAGAGAGAGACAGAGCATGAACGGGGGAGGGGCAGAGAGAGAGGGAGACACAGAATCGGAAACAGGCTCCAGGCTCCGAGCCATCAGCCCAGAGCCTGACGCGGGGCTCGAACTCATGGACCGCGAGATTGTGACCTGGCTGAAGTCGGACGCTTAACCGACTGCGCCACCCAGGCGCCCCTTCATTGAGTTGTACTTTAAAAGAAATAGACCTCTTGATACTTGTGATCCTACCCAATTTGAATACAAATCACAGTCATTTTATAATATTCTTTTTGATACATTTTTATACAAATTATTATACAACAATATTAGTCATGTATTATTTCTAAGGTGTACTGATCTGTGATATGAATGCCATATACCTCATGTCTTTCAAAGGATTTTATATTTTATATTTAAGTAAATCAGAAACCTGCCTTGAATTACAAAATATATCAGTTTTTAAAAATTTTTTTAAATGTTTTATTTATTTTTGAGACAGACAGAGACAGAGGATGAGCAGGGGAGGAGCAGAGAGAGAGGGAGACACCGAATCCAAAGCAGGCTCCAGGCTCTGAACTGGCAGCACAGAGCCTGACGGGAAGCTCAAACTCGTGACCCGCGAGATCATGACCTGAGCCGAAGTCAGACGCTTAACCGACTGAGCCACCCAGGTGCCCCAGAAAATATATCAGAAGTTTAATATCTTGCTTCTTTGAATAAAGAGTTATGCTTCAGCATTTTCACAGGGTTTGAGCCAGTTAGCCTAGGTTTTGAATTATTTGAAACTTTTCTTGGAATTTCCTTCTTTTCATTGTCATTATTATAAGTTAGGTTTCATTCCAATTTTTTTTTTCCATTCCCATAGCTTCCACGTACCTAGAATTATCATATTCTTTAAAAGTTCAACAGAATGGACCCAGTCATTTATTTCGTGTTTCCACAAATCTGCAGAAATTCCTTGCAGGGCTAGGGTTGGGAACTGGGAATTCCTTATCTCTTAGTCAATTCATCCTCTCTTCAAACCTGTTGCTTTTTCAAGCACATCACCTTTCTGGGTACAGCCTTGACTAGGATTCTTACCATAAATAAAATATATACACACATATATGTAAATGTTTATTGATCCATATTCTTAAAATTGAAGCACTTTACTATATGTAAGTTATAAATCAATAAAAAAGTTACTAAAAATGGGCCATACATTTCTTAGTATCACTGTATAATTTTTTAACTTGATTTTCCAATTAAAAACCTCCATTTTCTGGTTTAGACATATTTTTCCAAATAATCTGGGTTTAGCTTTGTTTAGCTTTAGTTGCTGGGTTTAGCTTTGTCTGGAAAAAAAAGAAAATAGTTGGAGTGAAATCTAATTACAAGGATGACAGAAAGAAGATCCAAAAACTTTCAAATCATTGGCTTATAAAAACCTACCTGAGCTTCATCTCTTCTACCTGAAAAAGCTCTCCTCCTGTTCCTTTCAGTCAAGGTAGAATGAACTAGTGATTCAGGAAAGTGACTTATCAACCACTTTCTATCATCATTTTGTAACATTTGATTAGTATTCAATAGAAATATTTCTTTTTTACTGAAACAGTCCTTAAAAGAGTCTTCATTTTATATCTTAAATCTCATATAAATTGATAATTGTATTTTTTTCTCAGCCTTTTAATACATTTGTTTGTATGTAACTTGGCAGAGTTTTGCTGCTTTATTAGAAGGAGGAAACAAATGACACACAAAAGCCAAATGAGAATTGAATGAAAGGACTATTCATAAAAGTGTGGGCAAGGGGAACCCCAGGGCTAGCAACAGTGGGGTGCTGTCACTATCCCTAGGCCTGAGGGGCAGAAGCAAGGGGAGGGCGTGGTTGCTAGTACCTGGCATGTGCCCTGGCCTTGGGCAGAAGTACACGTCCAGAGGGAAACCCCTGTACTTAATGTGCTGTATCTAGTGATCACCTATATTCTGTCTGCCTGCTAATACTGTATTTCAAAGAAGATACAATGACTTTTTTAAGTTAACCTTAACAAATCAAAA
The DNA here is from genome assembly GCF_014898765.1 of Herpailurus yagouaroundi. Lineage (NCBI taxonomy): Eukaryota > Metazoa > Chordata > Mammalia > Carnivora > Felidae > Herpailurus > Herpailurus yagouaroundi. Next base: position 91,030,826 of record NW_024412376.1, on the reverse strand, counting down.
TCTCTACACTGGGGCCCAAAATCTTTAATAGTCACACAAATGTGTTTGAAATAAGAAAAACATATTTGGAGTGCCTGCATTTGTCATGGGAAACTTTTTATGCTAAGGCATTTTTTGGTTTTCATCATGACAGACACCAGTGCAAGAAAGCCACTATTGCCTTATGAAAGTGCCATTTTCCAAGGTTCTTGACTGTACTACACTCTTATTCACAGGGTCTTTATATGCCCTAAATTACATTTTTTGGCAAAGACTGTATCTCAGGTAAATAAATTTACTATCTAGAATTTTATAGAAATGCTGACATCTGTTTTAACAATTTAAAATAAAATCTTCTTTGAGTTAGCAGAGAGCTGTCATTTAAATTTTTGTAAAGAAAACAGAGACAAAAGTCACCCCAAATGATATAACTTAGGGGCTTATTGTCAGATGGCTTTTAACTGTTAAATATAGGTCACTATTCCAACTCTAGTACCATTTAAGCCTAATATCATTTTTGAAACAAAATTAAGTTATGAATCAAGTTATAAATCAAGAATTTCTTTTTTTTTTGTTTTGCTTTACAAACATGAAGTTAAAAAAAACTCATGTAAGAAAAAATTAGATAAATGTCAGGATTTGGGTGTAAGGGAAGACTTCTATGTGAGTTCCATTTTGTTGGTCTTTTTATTTTTATTTATTTTTATTTTTTTAATGTGAAATTTATTGTCAAATTGGTTTCCCTACAACACCCAGTGCTCATCCCAAAATTGTTGGCCTTTTTAATATTCTACTACTAAAAATACAATATAGCAACTTGTCATTTAAACATGTTTGGTTCCATTTTTAAAATATTAAGCATCATAAAATACTTTTAAATTTATCTCTCATATAATCCATTTCATGAAATAATCATAATGTTCTTTCAAATGAAAATTACGGGGAAGTATATGTTCTTACTTTTAAAATAAACCCTGTAGTTTCTGTATCATTTATCAATCTATCAACATCATTTTTCTACTAGAACATCCCCTTAAATACAATATACTTCCTAATCAATAAGAATATAATTTTCTTGATGCTTCTTGACCTTCTTAGCCAAAAAATTTTTATTTAGATTTTTCAAAATGTTATTACAGTTTTAAACTAGTATTGGGTATGCACTTACACCATAATCACAACACTTAAGAAGAATTGTCCAAAGGAACCTCTGGGGAGATGTAATTTTCATATATTAGGACTGTATTTTGTATATATAGAAATATAGAGTATATTACATGTTGAATATATAGAAATATAATACCTTCTGTTTCTAAAACTAAAACTTCCCCTTTCAATCTGAATTGCTTTTCAATTGAATTCAAAATAGAAACATCTTTCACATAATAGTTTTTACAGCTATAAATGTAGAGAATTGCACTCAATTGCATTCAGTGGCCTTTCCTGATCACAGTTCTGTGTTTCTTAATTTTATAAATCAACTTACAGATAAAATCTATACAATTTCTGTGGCACCATATTTCATGGTTATTCTTTAAAGAATATTTGAGGTTAACTATCTCTGCAAAAATCTAAGCTGTATAGTGATTTACTATATAGTGACTGTAGGGACTTAAAAGTCCCTTTTACATAAACTTTAATGGATCTGTGCCTTTCATTTACTTACTTTATTTTTACTTTTCTAATTTTCCATTTGTTGGGAAATGAGTTTAATTTTATTTTATTAGCTGGAAAAAATATATATGTATTTATTTTAGAGAGAGGAGAGAACAGAGGAGGAGCAGAGAGAGAGAGAGAGAGAGAGAGAGAGAGAGAATCCTAAGCAGGCTCTGTGCTCAGCCATACAGGACTCAATCCCACAACCCTGAGATCATTACCTGAGCCAAAATCAAAGTTGGTCACTTAGCCGACTGAACCACCCAGGCACCCCTGAAAAATATTTTTAATATTTTTTTTCTTTTGTAATAACTTACAATTGCATTGCAGTTGGCCACATGCGATAACATTCACTCTTTAATTTTTGTCACAATGCTGAGAGATCAATAGGAAATGATTCATCCCCATTTTAAATTTTAGAACACTGAGATTCACAGTCATTAGGACACAAAATAAAACATTGAGTTAAATTGCATATAAAATCCAAAACTTATAGCCAGGTCTAGTTGGATTCTAACAGATTCATGCTTAATAAGACAGAATATAATACTTAACATATTTCTCCTTTCAATCTAATTCTGTTTAAATGACATTTAAAATGTTTATTAGGTTAAAGTACTATAGTGAGAGTCAAACATTTGTATAAGTTTAAAACACAAAATAGGAAAATATATCATAAGTTATAAATACATTACTAACCTGTAAGAAAACATTTTTAATAGATAGTACTGATGAAAACCAGAGTTTAAGGGTTAAGGCATAGGGTTACCTTAAGGCATCAGGGGAGAGTGTCTTCTGGAAATGATGAAGATTTGGATTGGGAAGAGATATCAAAGGCACTGAGAATATATGCACAACAAAAGGACAACATGCAAATGAAGAGTAATTTGGACACATTTGCTGAAGGAATAAGGCAGAAACGTTTGAGAATTAACAGAATCGAAAGCCTGTGAAAACAAGTAAATGGAGTTAACCTAGGAAGAGGAAACATTTCTTAAATATTCAAATAATGTAAACATGAAAAAAGCAGAGGAGTTTTCCGTAAGAATAAAATTCAAAGACCTTCATTTGGGAAGATCTTCATTTCTCAGCAAGTAATAGAACTTTCATTTCCCCTAAAATGTGGTTATTTTCGAATTATGGAAATGTGGAAAATGTGATAAAGTTTTTAAAAGGTGAATAAAAAGTTGCCAGAAAGCAGAAATCACAAAGCAGTAATACGTGTTTTTGATGGAGTTAGAATATAACCTTTCCACACTTTCGAACTAGTGGCAGCCTATGAGCCTTACGCGTATGTACAAATAGTTACTTGATTACGTGTGCCTTGAAAGACTTGAAGGCATAAAATGCTAAGGTGAACAAAACTACTCTAAAGGAGAGAGCCACGTTACATTTATCATGAAGTTGGGAATGAAGCCGGAAACACCTGGTTGGAATCTTTGTGCTCCTGGAAATGGCCCTATTTGGAAAGAAGAGCCACGGGGAGATAAGGTAGGGGAGAATGCAAACCAGCCTTGACAGTATCAGCCAGAGGCTTAGAAGTCTTTCAGTGAGCTAACCTAATTCTCCTGAGCCTGCCCTCTGCTCAGTCTCCAAAAGGGAGAAGGGAGAAAGTCTTGGCCACAGCCACGGCCATTGGAGCCATCAGGGGCTTGTCTCCCCTTCCTTGCTTGATGTCACACAGCTAAACACTGGCAAAACTGGGACTGTGCCCAAACAGCCTGGCTCTAGAGTCTGTGCTCTTAATACTTGTTTTTGTGGAGATCACATATATTTGAATTATAAGTGAGTACTAGTTTTTATAAACCTTAAAGGGTGGTTTGAGAATTATTGTCATTATTTTCTAATTTTTGTTTGCTTTGTTTATATATTATTCCATGTACCTTTTTCTCATAGATGAAGACATAGGAACAGGTTGGCATCTTGCTCTGAACTGGTACAATCCTGTTCATAAATCCAAATGGTTACCAAAATATGTGAAAATTATGCATGTCTTGTTTTGATTGACTTTTTCTCTAATTCTTCAGTTTTATTTCTAACATGGCAGACTTTCCAGCAGATTCTCTCAACCCTGTCAGACATTGAGTTAATCAGCTCAGGTTTAATCTGCAGTTTATCGAATAACCAGATCACATGCTTAATTTAGCCGACGACATGTTTTGATACTCTGTGTCTCAGTCTTCTCATTCATATATTTAACAGATATAAAATTTAAAAATAACAATAAGATTCAGACAACACATACATTTCTTCCTATCCTTTCACTATTATTTTACTTGTTATTCTTTATTTCCTGCAATTAAAAAAAAAAAGCTGCAGAAAGTAACCATGAAACATAAGAAAACTGACCACTCATTAAAAATATACTACTCCATGGAGCACCTGGATGGCTTAGTCGGGTGAGCATCCAACTTGGGCTCAGGTCACAATCTCAGGGTTGGGGCTTGCCTCAGGCTTGCTGCTGTAAGTGCTGAGCCTGCTTGGGGTCCTCTGTCTCCCTCTCTTCTCTCTGCCGCTCCCCCACTCATGCTCGCTCTCTCTCTCTCTCAAAATAAATACATTTAAGAATATACCACTCCTCACCAGAAAGAAAATGAAACATTAATATTTATCTGATTAATTTATACAGTGCTTCTACATTTACAAAAACAATTTTGACGCATTCCAAAATTAGACTTAATTAATGGTGCTAATTATGGGAAGTTTAAAGGGTCACTATTTGAAAAAAAAAGATAAAGTGATAATCTGAAGTAGATGTGAATATCTTAGATTTGCATAGAATATAATTGTTCTGTTTTTTGTTTTGCATAATGTTTCTAGGACATTTTGGTATATGATCTCCACTTTCCTTATATTCATTGAAAATAACCAATGCCACTAGGTCACTTTTCTTTCACATAAAATGTTACATTAGGAGAATTGGCTTGGTATTAAAATCCTATTTCTTATACAGAAAAACATGTCTCAAACATTGATATTTTTATTAGATTTTCATAACTTTTTGCCTCTATTTATTGATATTCTTTTAGCTGATAGTTCTGTGTTTGTGCTAAATTGGTTTTTCTTATTTCTTTTTTTTTTCTTTTTTTTTTAATGTTTACTTATTATTAAGAGACAGAGAGACAGCACATGAGCATGGGAGGGGCAGAGAGAGGGGGAGACACAGAATCCAAAGGAGGCTCCAGGCTCTGAGCTGTCAGCACAGAGCCTGATATAAGGCTTGAACTCACAGACTGCGAGATCATGACTTGAGCTGAAGCCAGATGCTTAACCGACTTGAGCTACCCAGGTGCCCCTTTATATCTTTCTTTTTTTTTTTTTTAATATTTACTTATTTATTTTGGAAGGGGGAGAGAGAGAGAGAGTGAGAGAGAGAGAGAGAGAGAGAGAGAGAGAAATACAAGCTGGGGGAGGGGCCAGGATAGAGGAGAAAGAGAATCCCAGGCAGGCTCCACACTGTCAGTACAGAGCCTGACAGTGGGCTCAATCCCAGGAACCATGAGGTCATGACCTGAACCGAAATCAAGAATTGGATGCTTAACTGACTGAGCTACCCAGGCACCCCTGATTCTTCTTATTTCTATTAATATGGGATAATGACATATTCATTCATTTTCCAAAATATTTTTGCCATTTTGACATTATATATAAAAGTGAGAGAATTTCCCTTTGATAAACTAAACAAAATCTGGTGTCCGATTACTCTATTTGCTTAAATAAATACATTGAATAAAAAATGAATACTAATCAAACAAAATATATGTTTTCATATGTTATTCTGATTGTAAGTCTGATGGTCTTGCTCGTAAGTCTTGCTTTTCAGGTAGTTTGATGTATGTTCTTGTACTTATGACTTGATTGTTCAAAATTTGGAATCTATATCTTCCATAGATGAAAATTCAGATATGGTAGGCCAGGTTCCTAGCCTAATTCAAATAACCCCATTTCACTCGATTTTACTAATTGATAATCTAATGCTTGTTATTTCACCATATTAGGGTTCTTCAGAGAAACAGAATCATAGGATATATATACCATGGGATGTAAAGATATAGATAAATTTACTGTAAGGTATTGGCTCATGTACTTTTGGAGGCTAAGAAGTACCACCACCTTCTCTCTGCAAGCTGAAGAAGTAAGGAAGCTGGTGGTATACTTTAAACACTGAGAGCCAGGGAGCTGATGGTGTGAATTCCAGGCCTGAGATCTAGGAGCACTGAGGACAGAAGGGAAGTATCCCATCTTAACCAGTCAGCCAGAGGGAGTGAATCTTAGCTTCCTCCACCTTTTATGTTCTGTTCAGGCCTGTAACAATTGGAAGTTAACTGTGCTCCTGCATTTTTATTTGCTACATCTGCCAATGCTATACCTGGCCAAATACTGCCTTGCCCTTCCCATATTGTCCTGTTATTCTGGAAGACAGGTTTTATTGAGGAGGTAAAGACAAAGACAAAAAAGGAGAGAGGGAAATTTTGAAATGACTTTAAAATGATAAAGGTAGTCATTGTCTTGCTATTTATGAGGGAGGGGCTAGGATTACCTGAAGACACATTTGAAAATAGACTTAAGTTTGCCTATAAACCTCTTTAGCCTCACCTTCTGCCTCTCAGACTCTCTCTGCTGAGAAACTGAGCAGTTGTGGACAGTTTCCTAACATTCTGTAGCCTCAGTTTCTCCATTTACAAAATAGCAGTACTCTTACATGTTAGAAAGAAAATAAACAGGTAATGTTACATGACAGACTTCTGTAAATATGGTGGTTGGTCAAGATCTCGCTGAAACTTTTTAACAAACCTGAATGATTAGAAGACATCCATATGAAGAAAAAAGAAAGGGAGAGAGAGTATGTGTGTATGTATCTATCTGTGTAACAACAAGATGCAGGAGAGGAGGGCCAGATAGCATAGCACATACAAAATGTTTAATGGGGACAGAGGATTCCGTATCAACCTTCTTTTTTATATTTAGCTTCATTGAGGCATAATTTACAAATAAAATTGTAAGATATTTAAAGCGTACATCACAGCAATTTGATATATGTATACGTTGTGAAAGGATGTCCCTCCCCCATCTACTTAATTAACACACTCATCACCTCACATATTTCTCTTTTTTTTTTTTGTCTGTTTGTTTGGTGAGGACATTCATATTCTACTCTACTAGCAAAGCTCAATCATACAGTAGAGTGTTTGTTATCTCGATGACCCAGGAAGGCTTTTCAAGGGGCGTCTGGGTGGCTAAGTTGGTTAAGCATCCCACTCGATTTCAGCACCATGGTCTCAAGATCAAGCTCCATGTGTCAGGAGCCTGCTTGAGCCTTTCTCTCTCCCTCTCCCTCTGCCTCTCCCCTGCTTGCAAGTGCACACATATGTGTGAGCTCTTTCTCTCTCTCTCAAAAAAAAAAAAAAAGAAAGAAAGAAAAGAAAAAGAAAAAGGAAGGCTTTTGAACAGAAGGTAGAGTTAGCAAAAAAAAAAAACCCTTCCAGAATGAAGGGGATGGAATAGCAGGCACGTCTTGTGATACCCTCCTAGGAGCAAAGAGTCCAAAGTGAACATACAAGAGATTTGCATTGAAGAATTGACACCGTTACTACAAGCTGAGGGTGTGTATAGGAAACTGGATGAAGTTACAGCAGGAATATGCTCATGGCTCTGAACTATAGAAGCCCCTGGATGGCAAACAATGGAGTTTAAATTTTATCTATTAGGTACCAGAGAAAATTAGGAACAGCTGATGGCATGACCAAATGCAGCAGGCCCAAATATTAGACAGGAGTTTTTTATAGTAATATCAGCCTAAATCACAGTGGTTACAGTGAGATAGAAGGGCATATGTGAGAATATTCTCAGAGAAAAATCAATAGGACTATCCATAGGATTGGGTAAGGCAAGAAAAAAGACTCGGTATAATTTGATTATAGTTTTAAGTCTAGATATCTGGGAAAACAGTACACTTTTTAACAGTACACTTTTTTGGGAAGTGATATATATCTATATATGGATATCTAGATATGTATGTATTTCTATGTGTATATCTATTATATCTATTATCTATCTATCTGTCTATAGAGAGAGAGAGATGGATGAAGGATCCAGGAAACTCGGAAAGGAGAAGAACATGAGTCTTTGCTTGGGGTCTGAGGATTTTATTGGCCCTGGTGGTCTGGTGCAAGTATCCACTTAGGCATTCAGGAACTGGTCAGAACAAGGACAGGGTACAGGTGTCCTTCATAAGCCAGGTGTCTTGGCTTCAAGGAATTTGGAGTCAGTGGTCTTGGAGAATATTTATGACAACTTGCTTGATCACTCCTTAGATGTTATTTGTTGTTCTGGAAGACACCAAAGATATAATCTCTTTGTCCCTTGTAAGAAAGACATACGCTATTTACATTGCAAGACGTGTAGAGTAGGGTGGGGGTGCAGATCCTAGCAAGAATAAAAGCCTGAAAAAGAACAAAGGGAAAAAATGCCTTAATTTTTTTTAATGTTTATTTATTTTTGAGAAGGGGTGGGGGGAATGAGTAGGGGAGAAGCAGAGAGAGAGGAAGACACAGAATCTAAAGCAGGCTCCAGGCTCTGAGCTGTCAGCAGACAGCTCAAACCTGCCGACCGAGAGATCATGACCTGGGCCAAAGTTGGATGCTTAACCAACTGAGCAACCCAGGTGCCCCCCAAATGGCTTTTTTAATGGGGAGCCATCAGTTTCCCTGTCTTTTAATTGAAATAGAGAATTCAGAAATGGGTTAGACTGGAGGACGATGACATCAGATTTCACCATTTGAAAGAAGACATTCAATGAGGTGTATCAGCAAAAAGTTAAATATATGGACTGAAAAAGCATGAGAGAAGTATAGGGTGGAAAAAAATTTGGAAAAATGAACATTGAAGTAGCTGATGTTCTTTTCCTGCCATTTAAATTTGTGTTAATGAGTTTTACAATTAAATACATTAACTCATTTTGAGGGGAACGTCTGTGTAAAGAAAAGGACAGTAAAAGATTAGCTGCCTCCAGTTCAGAGCTAATGTGCATAACAGCAATACAACTGGATGACTTTGCTTTGTTTGTTTGTCTTTACATCTAGATGTTGCTTACTTACTGTGCTTGGCTTGGCGTATTTGACAGGCAGAGTAACGGAGGCCAAAATAAAAGAAATTCACAGTCTGATTTAAGCAATTGTTTAGTTTTCATACATAGGCACATATTACTTACATTTTTTTTTTTTACAGAAGTGGCAAAAAAGTAAAGCACACTAAAGCATCCATTTCAATTTGAATAGAAAAGGAATTTATTGTAACAGCGATTTTCATTTTTATTTATTTTTGAGAGAGACAGAGACAGAATGTGAGTGGATTAGGAGCAGAGAGAGAGGGAGACACAGAATCCAAAGCAGACTCCAGGCTCCAAGCTGTCAGCACAGAGCCCTACGAGGGGCTCGAACTCACAGTCTGTGAGATCATGACCTGAGCTGAAGTCGGATGCTCAACCGACTGAGCCACCCAGGTGCCCCTGTAAAAGCTATTTTATTTTATTTTATTTTTAATTTTTTTTCAACGTTTATTTATTTTGGGGACAGAGAGAGACAGAGCATGAATGGGGGAGGGGCAGGGAGAGAGGGGGAGACACAGAATCGGAAACAGGCTCCAGGCTCCGAGCCATCAGCCCAGAGCCTGACGCGGGGCTCGAATTCACGGACCGCGAGATCGTGACCTGGCTGAAGTTGGACGCTTAACCGACTGCGCCACCCAGGCGCCCCTTTAAAAGCTATTTTAAATTTCACCTCCGTTTGTGCTTTCTAAAATGAGGATAATTATATAAGCTGTTGCAGTCACTGAGTTGTTACTATGAGTAACCCGAGTAACCCATCAGATTATAATATGGTTGGAATGCATTTTTTAAGATTTAAATGACAGTGACTTAATATTGTTATGTGCTTTCTATGTGGTTCTAATCTAACCCATGATTTCATAGTTGATAAAAAGTTGCCATCGTAGTTTAGTATTTCTAATTTAGAAACTGATTGTTTCCTCAAGTGAGGACAGTGGGAAAAGTAGAAATCTAAAGAAGATTCCTTAAAAGAATTCATAAATAGATAATGTTTAAAATAAAAATTGATATATTAATGAAATGTCTCAGAAGAAGTAGCATATGATGTTTAGAGACTACTAAAATATTACGATTGAAAAGAGAAGTTTTCCTCATGTTTATCATACCCCTATATATCTATTAAAATATTTAAAGTAAATATGGATGCAATACAAAATTGCACTAGCGAAAACTATGCACAAAGTATGAAAGAACTTATTACTATTATAAAATTGCTCTTTCAGTGCTGGATATCTGATTCATTAGGACCCTGGTTATTTTGTTCTTCTCAACTATTTGTTTTCTTATTTTGCCTTAATACAATTCTATTGTACAAAAGTTGTACCAAAGAAGTACGACTTCTTTTTTTCCTGTGATTATTTTACTGTTGTAAACTCAAAACACTTTATAAATGAGAAAATTAATTAAAAGTAAGTAATTTTATGGTTATTAAGCATTCTAAAATGTTCTATCTCAAAAATGGAGTATTCAACTACATTTATATTGTCAACTGTTGAAAACAATTTAAAAGAAGACAAGGTACAGGTAAACACCCTCAAGCTATTCAATAATTATGCTGTACTGGACAATAATTAGTGAATTACAAGGGTCCCTGGGTGGCTCAGTCGATTAAGTGCTTGACTCTTGATTTCAGCTCAGGTCATGATTTCCTGGTCTGTGAGTTCAAGCCCTGCATCGGGCTTTGGGCTGATAGCAGGGAGCCTGCTTGAGATACTGTCTCTCCCTCTCTCTCTCTCTCTCTCTCTCTGCCCTCCTCCACTAGTCTTCTCTCTCTCTCTCTCTCTCTCTCTTTCTCTCTCAAAAGTAAATAAACAAAAAAGAAGTGAATCGCAGACTATGGCCAAGATTTGCTAGCTCAATGAAGTTGAATGCTATGAGTATTTAGCCATGATGGTAATGTAAACTTATGATTTTATCAAAAATATTCTGTATATGATATGTGATGTTAGTGTTTCCACTGAAAACTTGAAAGAAGTTCATCAGTAGAAGTATTAGGAAATGCCATTTTAAAACCCAAACAAACCAAAACTCCATAATAAAACTAGGGAATATTTTCTTGCCTCAATTATATAGCACTATCAAATAGAAATTTAGAGTTGTATTTAGTTTCTAACAATTTTGTTTGCTCCTGCAATACTTCATTATTGGTATTCTACATAGGATATACTGTAAACGACTTTCTTTTGATAAATCACCATAGAAACTTTTCTGGTATTGTAGGTAGGTCACTAGCTTATAATTCCCAAGTGGTGTTTCATGTGCCTTTTAAAAATTAGTAAGAAGCAGTCTTTTCTAGTCATCTAAAATTCAACTACTGTCCCACAAGCACTTATCTATAAAATACTAATTGCTGTGAGAGTTCATCTTACAGTTCTTTAGCACTCTCAGGTGGATGGTTTTTCAACTGACCTACAATAATTAAGCTTGCCTAAGTAGTCCCCAACTATTTGGTCTTGGTTTTAATTGCCATCGCTGTGTATTCACCAGTTTAAAAGAATTACCTTAAGTGAATAGAATGAAGTTTAGCAGGGATGACTGCCATGAAGTGAAATCAAAGTGGAAATAACTATTGTATATTTGAAAGTTCAATAACAAATGACACCTACAAGAAATAACAGGCTCATAATTAAACACAACCTGAATATGAGAAAGACACATACTTCTTTTGTGTTTGACATGAAAATGACACAGAAAGATAGAGCTTACCACTGTGAATTAAAGTCCAGAGTTAGGACTATTGTTGAAATCAAGATTTTAGAAATTTGAAAGAACTCAAAGAGAAAGAACATAAAATAGTTTTGATTGGAAAATACTAACTTTAAAGAAGCCAGAAGAAATTTGGACTATTAAAGTTTTAGAGAAGTTTTATTCTATGATGAAGGAACTTCCTTTAGAGAACTCTTTTGCTATCCGTGTAGCCTAGGAGGGGAATGGGCTTTTGAGAAAATGAACCTGGGTTAAAGCACCAGCTGTATACTTAATAGCTATGTGATCCTGTGTGCATTTCTGTATCCCAGTCTTTTCATTTATGTTTTATACATACATATATATATATATATATATATATACACATATATATACACACACACATGTATATATGTTTTATAGATATGTTACATATGTGTGTGTGTATATATGTGTGTGTGTGTGTGTGTGTGTATATATATATATATATATATATATATAACAGAAATCTGGTAAAGACAAAATAATGCATGTCAAGCACATTGTACACTGCCTAATACATGACAAGTTTTCCTTGATTGATAGCTAATGGTAATAAATAACAATAATTAATTGAAAATGATTCCTACAGAATGTTAATTATCCACATGCTTCTAAATAGCTTCAAACAATTAACTTTGGCATCTAGCACTCTAATCTGTTTTTCTATCACCAGAGAAATGGAAACAAAAATAAAAGACATTGGCACTTACTTACTTATTCTTCCATGCCTAGAACCTGAATGCCTAACCCTGGTCAGGAACCTCATAAGTAATTGTGGTGTTAAAAAATATAAATATATATATGTGTGTGTGTATATATATACACATACACACACACATATATATATACACTTATATATGTACACGTATATACATATATATCTATATATATATAAATATATATATTGATATATATTATTTGAATGATCTAAGACTAGATGAGTTTAGGGAAAAGACTGATATGAACACTTTTGGTTTATTACTCCTCTAGATATTATGGGCTATTTTGAGCTATTGTATTAAATTCATTATTTGTGATTTTATTTTGTTTAAATAACAACATATAAATTTAGTTATACATATGAAAGAATGCCAAGGAGACCACATTTCTCCCTTTGGTACATTCTGAGTTTGTCTTTTATTTCACATAATAAATAAACTAAGAGAAATATTTCCCAGTCTCTATCTTTGAGAAATATAATAATAGAAACGGATAATACAGGATTGTGTGGGGTTGGCACAATTTACATTGGAAGCTTTCTTTCTCTCACTGTCTTGCTCTCTCTCTGTGCACCCCACTGAATCTATTATGTGGTAAGAGTGGATATGACAAATGGTTTCAGATGTACCTTAATATAAATTCTAAGTGTCACCTGTTTCAATATCTTAATTCTTTCCTCTGTAAAATGCCATTGATGTGCACCCAGTTGTTATGAACATTTTAAAGTAAAAAGTGCCAAGTATCTTGGACATAGTAGGTGATTATCTTTACTTTAAATACATGTTATAAGATAATAGTAGCATTTTAGGTTACTCGGGCAAACAGCAAGGCCTAAACAGGTGCAAGATAATAGAATGTACCACATGAGAGGATTTCCTCTTTCTTTTTCTTTCTTTCTTTTCTTTTCTTTTCTTTCTTTCTTTCTTTCTTTCTTTCTTTCTTTCTTTCTTTCTTT
>NW_024412376.1:90990722-91017674 GCF_014898765.1 Herpailurus yagouaroundi | reverse complement strand
TTTCTTTCTTTCTTTCTTTCTTTCTTTCTTTCTTTCTTTCTTTCTTTCTTTCTTTCTTTCTTTCCTTCCTTCCTTCCTTCCTTCCTTCCTTCCTTCCTTCCTTCCTTCCTTTCTTTCATTTATTTTGAGAGAGAGAGAGAATGTATGTGGGTGAGCGGGGGACAGGCAAGAGAAAGGGAGAAAGAGTCCTAAGCAGTTTCCCTGCTGTCAGTACAGAGCCCAACATAAGGGTCTATCTCATAAACCATGAAATCATGACCTGAGCCAAAATCAAGAGTGGGGTGCTTAACCAACTGAGTCACCCAGGCACCCCAAGAACATTTTCTAATAAATTAACTTTTTATGCTTAATTTTGCTTTGAATGTATTATTCTAAGCAAAACAATAACTAATTCATCAACGAAGCCTCAAAAAAAGTGAAATGACTAGTAATTTTCAACAGTTTCATCCTACCCAAGTTAATCAATACTTGTATATTATCAGACTTATGATAAAGGCAACTCATTCATGTTCCTATTTATCCTTCCAACAAATATTTATTGAGAGCCTACCATTTGCCAGGCACTGTTGAACTTACTTAGGAAACATGAGTGAAGGAAATAGATCTGCACTGAAGAAAGTTACATTTGGGAGAACTAGAAATCTGAGGTGCCGGAACTGAATTCCAGAACTGGTGTTAGCTGGCTTCACTTTGGATGCATGTAGCATCACAGTATTACTCTGTGAAAGTTGTGAAAGTGTTTATGCACATAACTTGATATAGGGAGAATTTGTAGGATTAATATGTAGAATTAAGAATTATAATGTCTTAACATTTTCTACTCCTCAAGTCCCTCATATTTTTACTTCCTAAGATGATTTTGTGTACATTAGAAAGGAGAATTTTTCTCCTACTCTACTCCTTTTGTCCATATAGGTTGGGAGACCTCATTAGCTCTAAAAGGTAAGGATTTGTCCCCCCATTTCACTGGTGAACAAACACTTGAACCATATCTTTTTTATGTTAGAATTTCTAACTAGTTTCCCATTACAGCCAGCATATCCCGATATTTATTAAGTTTGTTTAATTCAACATTAAAAATAAAAGAAGAATGGACTAGGCAAGGCCAATGCCACTTTTATCCTTCTCTTCTTCCCTCTGCTTGCCCAGGGAAATTTGATTTGCCTGTTTCATAAAGGTACTTTCCCATAACTGCCTTCAGCTATTACATTTTCAGTCAGCTTATTTCTACTTACCAGAGCAGTCCAGAAGAGCCTCAAAGTTGGTTTCTCTATTGTCTGTATTAGAATGTTGTCAGTAACTTATTATAGGATCTTATTGGATCGTCTTTGTCCTTCTGCATCACTTTCCCAGCAGAGTTACAGGTAATAAAAATCTCTATGACTAGGGCCTTGGGTTTGGATAGTTCAATTAGTTGTTCAGGAAGTCTATCAAAAATGTGTCTCTAGGTCTCTGAACTCCAGCCTTTTCATTATTAGAGTGAAATGTTAGTGACAAATGAGGTATGATTGTCTAGACACCTCATCAGCCTGCTGGCTTGTTGCCTGAAGTAAAGGGGCAGTTCTAAAAATGTCAAGGTTTTGATTGGGGTTCTAAACATGTGACTCAAAATCAAAGCTCATGAAAAATGGGGAATATCAAACACTTTGGGACAATAATAAGCTTTTATAGTCCTCTGAAATTCCAGTCAAAGTCAAAGCCAGATACTCATTTCAGGATGTTTTAGACATTATGTTTCAAGATTAGTTTTCTTATTAGCTGTGGTTATAAATACAAGGTTTATTATTTTTTTTAAATCTTTGTTTTTGAGAGAGAGAGACAGACAGACAGACAGAATGTGAGCAGGGGAGGGGCAGAGAGAGAGGGAGACACAGAATCCAAAGCAGGCTCCAGGCTCTCAGCTGTCAGCACAGAGCCCGACGCAGGGCTCGAACTCACGCACTGTGAGATCATGACCTGAGTCGAAGTCGGAAGCTCAACCGACTGAGCCACCCAGGCGCCCCAATACAAGAATTATTTTAAGAAATGATTGGTTTAGGTATACAATTTAAGTATAACCATAGTAGGAAAGCTTATTTAACTGTAATTTTATTAAAATCTTCTATTTAAAGATGTTATTAACAAATGCTAATGTTAGTTATTTTAATGAATTTCATGTTGTATGGACAGCCACTATTAAGTAAAGTTTATGCTAAGAGATGTGTGATTTATATATTTACACTAGTGGATTGCTGTGGGAGTAATACTCCCCTCTGGGAAATTTTGGCAATTTGTAGGGTGAATTTTGGTTATCACAATGTGAATGGAGGGTGTTCTGAGCATTTAGTAGAGAGAGATACTTCATAAACTGTGGAAAAAAAAATTCTGCCTCCAGACAATATTCCTATGTTTTAATGCCCACTCATGCAGCAAGAAAACTTGTTTGGTTATCTGAGGCTAGACTTTAATTCCATTTTATTTGTGAACCCAAAGTATGTTTTGTGTACTTTTAAATACAGACTGGATTTTCCAAATTACCACTATCTTCTAAAGTTGTAGAAAACAGTGCTTTATTTTGTTTGAAAGTTTACCAACAGCTCTTTTCCATTTTGTAAAATTACTTTACTAATGGTAATGCCAGTCATGGTATTTAGTCACCAATTTAACACATGGTCATCAGTCTTTCTTTTTAGTCATTGCATTCAGGAGATTGTATGTACTATTTACAAAGAGCAAAGAGTGTGATTGCTTCATTATAGAATATACAGAATTGAAAATTTAAATACTAAGTTTAAACTATTTTTCTGAATTCTTCTATATATATATTTACTAGATTATTAATTCTTATATACATGTATACATATCAGGAGGTTAAAATGACGTTTTCAGTCAGCTAAGTTAAATCGTCAATGAATTGCATTTCTGGTAATTAAAAAAAAGGACAACAAGAATATGTTGTAAGGTAGGATCTTAGTCCTCTACATTTGGGCATCATTGATTTACATATATGGAAAATCTGGCTGGTTGACCATATGGCCAAATACAAATGCTGTAAGTGATCTAAAGTGTCAACACATTTCTTTGGAGGTAATATGTGGATTTTAAAGAAAGTTCCTAGCAAATTCTCCTGTAAATGGAGAACAAATTTTGAGATGAAGGCTTGAAAATAAATACTGAAGTCAGCATACTGTATTCTCTTTAAGCACTTAAACTACAAATATATTAAATGCCTCATTATGTATGACACCTTGCTAAATGCTGGGGAGACAAAGACAAATATGAAATAATTCACTCCTCCAGAAAGTATATGTTCCAGTGGGAGGGACAAATATCCAAGGAATGTTAATGCAATGTAAATTTCTATTAGAGGTTTTTTTTTGTTTTTTTTTTTTTTTATTTTTTTTTCAACGTTTTTATTTATTTTTGGGACAGAGAGAGACAGAGCATGAACGGGGGAGGGGCAGAGAGAGAGGGAGACTCAGAATCGGAAACAGGTTCCAGGCTCCGAGCCACCAGCCCAGAGCCCGACGCGGGGCTCGAACTCACGGACCGCGAGATCGTGACCTGGCTGAAGTCGGACGCTTAACCAACTGCGCCACCCAGGCGCCCCTAGAGTTTTTTTTTTTTTTTTGAAGTTCTATAAAAGAATGAAAGGGAGGAGGGAGCCTCCTGAAAAACATACTTTGAAAGCTTTGAAAGGAGCCCCATTGTGGAATGCCTTAAATATGGAACTAAAATAATGTCATTATAACGATGCAACAGACGATGCAAGTAAAATGCTATTTAAAACAAGCAAATATCAGCAAGAAAAATATCTCAGCTATTTACTGATATGGTTTCAGATTCCACAGTGCAAGCAACCTTTAAGAAGCCTATTCCTAATCAAGTTCTGGTATAATACCAAGAAGAATGCAGTTATCTAAGAGGCCATTAATATACTCTTCCATTTCCACTTACTTATCTGGTTGAGATCACATTTTTTTATATACGCATAAGCAGCATGGGTTTGAATTACATGAGACCACTTCTATATGGATTTTTTTATAAATACAGTATTGTACTATAAATACAGTATTGTACTTTATAAATTTTCTCTTTCTCATTTTCTTAATAACATTTTCTTTTCTCTAGCTTATTTTATTGTAAGAATGCAGTGCCTAATACATATAAGATATAAAATGTGTTAATTGACAGTTTATGTTATGGATACATTTTCTAGTCAATAAAAGGTATTAGTAGTAAATTTTGGACGAGTCAAAACTTATATGCAGATATTTTTAGTAGACATATGGACATTTTTTTTCTTTTATATATAACTTTTATTTTTTATTATTTTTTAATTTTAATATAATTAATGCATAGTGTTCTGTTAGTTTCAGGTGTACAATATGATTCAGCAATTTTATGCATTACTCAGTGCTCATTGCAATAAGTGTACTCTTAATGGTCTATACCTGTTTTACCCATCCCCCACCCATCTAACTTCTGGTAACCATCAGTTTATTAAGTACATTTAAGAGTCTAGCTTTTCTGTTTGCCTCTTTTTCCTTTGTTCATTTGTTTGGTTTCTTAAATTGTGTATATGTGTGAAATCATACTGTATTTGTTTTTCTCTGACTGACTTAATTCAGTTAGCATTATACTGTCTAGATCTATTCATGGTGTTGTAAGTGGCAAGGTTTCATTCTTTTTTATGGCTGAGTTATATATATGCCAAATCTTCTTTATCTGTTCATCTGTGAATGGACATTTGGGTTGCTTCCGTATCTTGGCTGCAATAAACATAAGGGTGCATGTATCTTTTCAAATTAGTGTTTTCATATTCTTTGGGTAAACTCCCAATCGTGGAATACTAGATCATATACTAATTCTATTTTTAATATTTTTAATATTTTGAGGAACCTCCATACTGTTTCCATGGTGGCTGCACCAGTTTGCATTCTTACCAGCAGGACACAAGTGTTCCTTTTTTTTCTACATCCCCTCCAACACTTGTTTCTTGTGTTTTTGATTTTAGCCATTGTGACAGGTGTGGGTTTGATTTGCATTTCACTGATCATGAGTGATGTTGAGTATCTTGTATCTATTGTCCATCTGTATGTCTTCCTTGGAGAAATGTCTGTTTGTGT
Source organism: Herpailurus yagouaroundi (assembly GCF_014898765.1). Classification (NCBI taxonomy): domain Eukaryota; kingdom Metazoa; phylum Chordata; class Mammalia; order Carnivora; family Felidae; genus Herpailurus; species Herpailurus yagouaroundi. The sequence continues at coordinate 91,012,566 of NW_024412376.1, read as the reverse complement.
CCTCTGCCCATTTTGTAATTGGATTATTTATTTTTTGGATGTTGAGTTGTAGATGTTCTTTATATATTTTGGGTACTAACTCTTAATTGGCTATATCATTTGCAAATATTTCCTACCATTCAGTACGTTTGCCTTTTAGTTTTGTTGATTGTTTCCTTTGCTGTGCAGAAGCTTTTAATTTTGATGTAGTCCTAATAGTTTATTTTTGCCTTTGTAAATGGTGTAAGAAAATGGTCTCATGTTATTCTTTTGCACGTAGCTGTCTAGTTTTCTCAACACCATTTATTGGAGTTTTCTCAACACTACTTCTCTTTTCCCCTCTTGCGTATTCATGCCTCCTTTGTCATAGATTAATAGTGCATATAATTGTGGGTTTATTTCTAGGCTTTCTATTCTGTTCTTTTGATCTATGTGTCTGCTTTTCTACCATTACCATACTGCTTTGATTAATACAGCTTTGTAAAATGTTGTTTCACATTCTGAGATTGTGGTACCTCCAGCTTTGTTTTTCTTTTTCAATATTTCTTTGACTGTTCAGGGTCTTTGGTGGTTTTACACAAATTTTAGGATTGTTCTAGTTTTGTGAAAAATGCGGTTGGTATTTTGAAAAGGATTGCAGTAAATCTGTAGATTTCTTTGAGTAGAATGAACATTTAAAAAAAAATGTTTATTTATTTTGAGAGAGAGAGAGTGAGTGAGAGAGTGAGCGAGTGCACACTGCACATGTGCAGACCAGGGAAGAGCAAGAGACAGAGGGAAAGAGAGAATCCCAAACAGACTTTGCACTGTTAGCACAGAGCCTGCACAGGACTCGACCCCATACACCGTGAGATCATGACTTGAGCCTAAATCAAGAGTTGGACACTTAACCAACTGAGTCACTCAAGCACCTCTAGAATGAACATTTTAACAATATTTGTTCTTCAGTCCATGAGCATGGAATGTCTTTCCATTTCTTTGAATTGTCTTTGAGTTCTTCTACTAATATTTTATTTATAGTTTTCAGATTATAGGTCTTTCACCTCTTTGGTTAAGCTTATTCGGAAATATTTTATTATATTTTTAATGCTTATTTATTTTTGAGACAGAGAGATACAGTGTATGAGCATGGGAGGGGCAGAGAGAGAAGGAGACACAGAATCTGAAGCAGGCTCCAGGCTCCAAACTGTCAGCACAGAGCCCGACAGAAGGCTCGAACTGACAAACCATGAAATCATGAGCCCAAGTCGGATGCTTAACCAACTGAGCCACCCAGGCACACCTAGACATTTAATTCTTTTTGGTGCAGTTCTAAATGGGATTGCTTTGTTGGTTGGTTGGTTGGTTGGTTGGTTGGTTGGTTGGTTGGTTTTTGCTACTTCATTACTAGTATATGCAACAGATTTCTGTATATTGATTTTTTATCCTTCAACCTTACTGAATCAATTTATTTTTTAAAAATTTTTTAATGTTTATTTATTTTTGAGAGGGATAGAGAGAGAGCAGGCTAGGGGCAGAGGGAGAGGGAGACACAGAATCCAAAGAATGCTCCAGGCTCTGAGCTATCAGCACAGAGTCCGACCTGGGGCTGGATCCCATGAACCATGAGATCATGACCTGAACTGAAGTCAGATGCTCAACCAGCTGAGCCACCCAGGTACCCCTGAGTTAATTTATTTATTAAATCTAGTAGTTTTTTGGTAGAATCTTTAGGGATTTCTGCATGTAGTATCACATCATCTGCATATAGTGAGAGTTTTAATTCTTCTTTACAAATTTGGATGCTTTTTGTTTCTTTTTCTTATCTGATTGCTGTGGGTAGGGCTTCCGGGACTATGTTGAATAAAAGTGGTGAGAGTGAGCATCCTTGTCTAATTCCTGAAAGCTCTCAGTTTTCACCATTGAGTATGATGTTACCTGTGGGTTGTTTATATGTGACCTTTATTATGTTGAGATATGTTCTCTCTAAACCTATTTTGTTGAGAGTCTTTATCATGAATGGTTGTTGTATTTTGTCAAATGCTTTCTCTGCATCTATTGAAATAAAGATATGTTTTTTTTTATCTTTCTCGTTGATGTAATGTATCACATTGATTGATTTGTGAATATTGAAACACCCTTGCCTCCAAGAAATATCTCCCACTTGTTTGTGGTGAATGATTTTTTTAATGTATTGTTGAATTTGTTTTTTTTTTTTATATTTTGTGGAGGATTTTTGCATCTGTGTTCATCAGAGATATTGCCCTATAGTTCTTTTTTGTTGTAGTGTCTTTGTCTGGTTGTGATATTAGGATAATTTAGCCTCACAGAATGAATTTGGAAGTTTTCCTTTTTCTTCTATTTTCTTGGAATAGTTTGAGATTAATAGGTTTTGCTCTTCTCTAAATATTTATTGGAATTTAGATGTAAAACCTTCTGGTCCTGGACTTCTGTTTCTTGGGAGTTTTTTGAATCCTGATTCAATTTCATTACCAGTAATTGGCTATTCATATTTTTTATTTCTTCCTGCTTCAGTTTTGATTGGTGATATGTTTCTAGGAATTTATTCACTTCCTTTCAGTTGTCTACTTTGTTGGCACATAATTTTTCATAATATTCTTTTGTAATTTTTTTGAATTTCTATGATGTTGGTTGTTACTTCTCTCTTTCATTTCTGATTTTGAGTTTATCTTAGTTTTCTTTGTCTCTCTTATGAGTCTGGATAAAGATCAATTTTGTTGATATTTTCAAAGAACCAGCTCCTGGTTTCATTGATCTGTACTGTTTTTTTTTAGTTTCTATTTCATTCTTTTGTTGTTTTTCTAATCTTTACTTTTTCCTTCCTTCTATTGGTTTTGGGTTTTGTTAGTTCTTCCTTATCTAGCTCTGTTAGTTGTAAGGCTCTTGGTGGGTTTTAAAAGAATAAAGTGATGAACTGAGTGAGAGAAATAAAAATGACAGTACCTTTGCATAATAAAAAATGAAATTTCAGGGAGATTATTAGAGAGGAAATATGAGGGGATAGAAAAAAATGAGAGAAAATAGGTAGATATGATGTCTTGGTAATGGTGAGGGAGAGAGGACTATAGGAAGCAAAAGAGACAACTTGAGAGATCATGGAATTGGGAAGAAAGGTACCCATGAAGATCTAATTCTCTGGGAGTCCACAGATGTCGAGGAAAGCACTGGACTTCTCACAGTTTGTTTAATGAGAATAGGGCAATTTTATTTAATTTGTAAAGGAAAGAATAATTGCAAATGTGAAGAATTAAAATATCCAGCTAGTAATCATCATGATTAGATTGCAGGCTTTAAAATAGCACTTCTTAGGGGTACCTGGCTAGCACAGTTGATAAAGCACATGAGTCTTGATCTTGGGCTCGTGAGTTCAAGCCCCACATTGGAGGTAGAGTTTACTTCAAAAAAAATCAAAAAGTAAAAGAGTACTTCTTAAATATCTCTGAAAGATTCAGGGTCCTCACTCCATCAATCAAGGGCCAATGCCTTTTTAAAATAAAAATCCATTTGTGTCAGTGTTACAGCAATGCAGATTAATTACATTTTTGTGCTTGTCTCCTGGTGTGATAGTAGTGTCCTGTTTGTAGTCCAGTGCTACACTTAGTGTAGTGGTGCTCCGGAGTTGGGCAGCATGAGTGTGTATCCTAGCTCCCATATAGCATTATGAACTTGTGAAAGACACTTAACCTCTGTCAGTTTTCTCATATGCAGAATATTATATCTATCCTATATTTTGTTATAAGAAATGTGAGGGAAACTGTCACAATATTGGTTCTCCATTTCATCTTTAGTGGTAGAATCCCTGAATTTTGGTCGGATACCTGAAATAAAGTTTACATTTCTCAAACTTTTTTGTAAGTAATTGTAGCCATATAACTTGATTCTGGCCAATGTCTCTTAAGAGGGAAATGTTTGTGGAACCTGATTTGATATCTGATGCTTCTTATGTCACGAGCTACAATCATATGATGAGTTTGGTGGACCACCAAAAGAGTAGGAACCTGAGTCCTGTACACCATGGACCATTATACTAGCCCTAAAGTGTCCTCCTTTAGGCTTCTTCAATAATAGAAATAAAATTGTCTCCTATTTAAGTTATTTTGTATTTTCTCCCACATACAGAGTAGCCAAATCCCAAGTGATAAATAATAAATGAGAAAGGATGAGTAAAGTAGTGTTGGACCCAATAGACATTAAGGCACTAAGTAAACATTAATAATAATTACTAAATAAGTATAGTAAAAAAAATCATTAATTTGTTTAGTAAATGCTTAAAAACAATCTTCTGTGTTCTCTCATACTTTGTACTGGTGATACAAATGTGATTCAGTTGAATTATGTGTAGGACTAGTTATCATTATTTGTGATCTATGACAGGTCTTCTATAATTTGCATTTTCCCTGAAAATTCAAAAATCTAATACTAAGTGGTAATCCCACTATTATAGTTTATGACTAGAGATAATCCTCAATGTATGGTATTATGTCTTGATAAGCCTATTGTAAATTGAAAATCTGGGAAGTTGAAAATGCATTGAATACACCCAAGCTACTGTACTCGTAACTGAGGCTTGCCTACCTTAAATATCTTCAGAAAACTTAGTGTACCCTACAGTTGGGCAAAATCCTCTAACACAAAGCCTAGTTTATAATAAAGTGTTGAATATTGTATATAATTTATTGAATATTGCACTGAAAGTGAAAAACCAGAATGGTTGTGTGGGTACAGAATGGTTGTCAGTGTATTGGTTGTTAATTATCCTTATCACATGGCTGAGTAGGTGTGGTGGCTCACTGCCACTGCCCAGCATCATAAGAGTACATCGTGGTATGTATTGCTAGCCCAGGAAAAGATCAGAATTTAAAATTCAAATTATGATTTTTACTAAATACGTATCACCTTCACACCACTGTAAAGTGGAAAAGATTGTTAGGTTGAATCATCATAAGTTAAGGGCCTTCTGTTTTTATAATTTGGTATATAACATTTATCATTTATGCTTTTTACTATTTATAAATACAGTGTTATTTTGGGATGATTGCATAGGTTAAGACATTCCATAATTAAAAATTTTAAATGAAGAATATGTTCAAGCCCTTTGGAGACATGCTAATGGAAATTCATTTTTTATTGCTAAAGTAAGCCTGTTAAGCACCTACCCAATTATGCTAGCATGTTTTAGCAAGGCCCTTTGCTCAGAATCCTATAAAGCTGAAATCAAAGGTATTGTCTCTCTGCATCCTGTTCTAGAGGCATGACTAGGTAAAAACCTACTTCCAAGTTCCTTCAATATGTTGTCAGAATCCTCTCCTGCAATGGAAGGAAGAGGTCCCCAGTGTCTTGCTTATTGTCAACCAAAAACTTTTCTCAGATCCAGTGGGACACTTTCAGGTCCTTGCCCTGTGACTTCCTCCATTTCAGCAGTGGATAAGCTCATCAAGTTCTTCTTATCCTTTAGATGTCTGAATTCTTTGGCTAACAGCCAGAGGAAACTCTGCTTTTAAATTGTTCATGTGATTAGGTTAGGACAACCCCAATAATCTTCTCTTAAATTCACGTGATTAGTAATCTTGATCACATCTGCAGAATTTCTTTTGCCATATAAGGTAACATAGTCACAGGAGTAACAATAGGAGAAAAGAAGGTCATGGGGACATCTTAGAATTCAGCCTAGAACCCTAATCTTATCTTATTATTAATTGACATATGCATTTTATATTTATAGATAGTTATTTTTAAGGTCATCTTTGAAAATATTTCTTTCAATCAGTTATAGTCTACATTATTATTTCTTTTAAATATTATTAAGTTTACTTATCATTAATGAGTAATTTTAAAAGTTTTATTCTTCCAATAAATTATTAAACTGGCACGCTTTGTTGACATTATTATTTCTAAAGATTGCCTTTATACAACCTTAGCAATGTTAACAATTGATAACACAGTAACATTACAATTTGATGTTTATTACAAACATCAAAACATAGTTTTATAATTATAGCCAAATTCAGCACATAAACTTTCCTTCATATCCATATATGGATTATAAAATACTAAATCTTGAAATATACTTAAGACTCTGTCTTAGGAAGATGGTTTGGGTATCATTTGTTTACAAATAAATCTTTCAAATAGTACTTCACTGCATTTACTAACATTGCAACAGTTATACATTATTCTGTTAATATGTCAAATAAATATGTGAATATATTATAATAATGGGCAGAAGTTATATAATCATTATAATATATGTGTTGTAAGTTTCTTATTGTGTACATTGTTTAAATTCACATGAATAACCATATATTACTTCATTTGAATATTAAAATAAATTTTAAATATTTGAGGTACAGCTTTTGTGTGGGATTATTCAAGGATAGTGGAATACTGAAATTTTAAACCCAGAGTTGTATTGTTGATGGTATTTTAGAATTCCTTTGGCTCTACTTTTTCTGAAAAATTTTAGATAGTTTTACATTTCTGTGGTTGTTTTTTTTTTTTGTTATATTATCTATATTGGAATAATAAGAGTCAAAGATTCTAACTTACAGGGGATGGCAGATATTTCAGTATTTTCAAGACATATGTCTCTGAGTGGGCTATAAACAGGAAAAATATGTACATTTAGATCCATGGCAAAATATTATTTTAAGGGAACGTACTAGAAATTGGCTAGTAAGTTGAACTTACTAGAAATTAGCTAACCACTAACAATCACAATAGATCATATTTGTAGCTATAATAAAATAGTTAACTTTTCTCAGCTTGTGTTAATCGAGGTAGTAGATATTGAGAAAGAAATGCATTTTTGTGGAAACTGGTACAAAATGAAATCTTTTAATAGTTTTCTACTTGAGATGTTTTCTGTCATTAGACATCTTAGCAGAATCAAATGAATTCTTTATAAAATCTTCAACCATATAGTCCCTATTACAGTGGCAAACACATGTAAATGACATAGTCATTAGCATGGGTGAGTAGGTCACAACTCTGCATTTTCACATTAGTGGATTGAGTCACATTTGAATTCACTAAATGAATGCAATGCATTTTCTTTCACTAGTCAAAAATCCAATAATGGTTTTTAAGATCCTTCCATGAAAATTAGATCCCTCAATTACTTTCTTCTATCCACCCTTTGACCTTCTACAAAGACTTTTATTCTTTTAGCCAATTTCCTTACTAAGAAGGACAAGACAGAGGAAGTTTTGAGTTTTGACATGACCATGGTATTATTAGCAGGAATACTTTGAATTAATGCAAAGCTGCCTGGCCCTATCATGGCCATGTGCCCTGCCTTCAGAGGCTTTGAGATGTTGTAATTATGAAATAAGACATTGAATGCTAAATTTGAATTGCTTATTTTAGAAGAAAATTGACTGCTTTGATGATACAAGGCCCTCACTTCCTTTTCTCTCTCTTTTTATTCACTGACTGGTCATTTTCATGGTCATTTATTTCTGCAATCTGTTATAAATGAAAGCTTGTTTGGCTATCTCTGTGCTTTGTTTGGTGTTTAAATTAGCACTGCCATTGGGGCGCCTGGCTGGCCCAGTTGGAAGACCATATGACTCTTAATCTTGAGGTTGTGATTTTGAGTTCCATGGAGGGTGTAGAGATTAAATAAATAAATACATAAATAAAGGTGTAGAGATGAAACAAACAAACAACCTTTAAACAACATTAGCATCATCCTATGTTATCTGACATTACAGGATCATAGAGGGAGTTGCTTCAGTGGTTTGCTCTCATGAGTAAAGCCATTATACATATTGGGTCAGTTCATCCATAAATGTCTCAGAGAAAACAATTTGTGTTGTCCATAATTATTCACTTAAAATTTAAAATAGTCTGAAAGTCATGATATTCTCCTTACAGGAAGGTGAGAATTTTGCATCTAATTGTATCATATCACTATATTCCATTCTGGCATGGGATAATAATACCAGTATAGCAATCAGTATATCCAGAGCAAAAGTAAAATTGAAAAGATAGAAAAGTCATATGATTTTACTACTTTTGTGGTAGGATGCCCCATGACTTCCTCTTAAAACTCCTCACAGGACGTTCTTCCATTGTGGCTTGGTCATCTGACAGTATCTGGAACACAATGGCCACTTAATAAGTATTTGTAGAATGCACGACAATATAAATTGAGGGTGGATAAACGGAAGGAGAAAGGTAGCATAGCTATCTATCTTCCTTCTTAGGGGGTATTTGAAAATAACTTTAGAATCCTCACATACTTTCTGTGCTGTGGCTCTTTTAAGGCAATACATATGCAAAGCTGAGAGCAAAGCAGTCAGTCTCTTCCAGCACCCTAAGGCCACTTATATTTCAAAGGCAAGATAAGACTTCTAGCCAGAAATCCTTGACAGTAGAGCAAAGAAATGTTAAACAATAATGACAGGAAATAAATTATCTTGCATTTTATAGGTAGGTATATAGAGCAGAACAAGGGCTGACAGGTGCCTGTCAAAGTGAGAAAAGTGATGTGTAATGACATAGAAAGCGTATTTAAAACAGCAACTCATTTAATTGAAAGCACCATATGGACCTTGATGATTTGTTAGACTTTGTTCAATTACTGAATTTTAAAGTAAACAGAGTGTGTCTATACATAAAATAAATGAAGCATAATTTTTCTCTAGTAATAAATACATTTTGGATCAAATATGTTCATTTATTTTTTTTATGTTTTATTATTTATTTTTGAGACTGAGAGAGACAGAGCACAAGCAGAGGAGGGAGAGAGGGAGACACACAATCTGAAGCAGGCCCCAGGATCTGAGTTATCAGCTTAGAGTCTGACATGGGACTCGAGCTCATGAACCTTGGGATCATGACCTGAGCCTAAGTTAGATACTTAACCAACTGAGTCACCCAGGCACTCCAAATGTGTTCATTTAAAGCCTTGGATATAACTGTATTAAAAGTAATATATAATTGTCATTAAAAGAAAGTATATTTGGATGAACTATAAGAAAATAGCATTTTATTAAATAACAGCCAATTAAAACAAGTTAACCTATGAAATCACATAGTTCATTCATTCACATATTTCCATTGAACCTGCTGCCTTGCTCTAGAATTATGGTTCTTTTCAAGAATATCAAGAGATCCCAAATTATTTAAGTGAAAAGTGGCACAAATAATTTGCAAAATATAAAGTACAATTATTGATCAAGTTTTAACACCAACACCACTGATTACCAAAAAAGTAATGTAATTTCAGTACTCTTTCTAAGTTGTAACATAAGGAACCAATGATGATGATGATGATGATGATGATGATGCTTATAAATTCTTAGTTGAACATCCATAATAATGAAAAAAATAAGAATAGAAAAGATGTAAAACTACATGTATTTTCAGAATGTACGTATTTTGTGAATTATTTAAAAAGCTATTAAATTAGTGATTAAGAATAATAATGATATTTTTACTACTCTGTGTTCAAAAATAACCCATACAATGTCTAGTCCAGCACATGTACAGCTTTTGAGGTTGGTTCCTTACTATATTTATAAGCAAGGCCCTAACTGTAGACAATGGAAAAGACCCGGTGACTGGCCCAAGATATCTTCCAGTTTTTGAAATTTAAAGGAAAATAAAGCTTAGCGGGCACCCATATTTCTGTATTTAATTTAGGAATTTGGCTTTTATTTAGGTTAATATAGTGTGGATTAAATTGAAATTTAAAATGTTATTTTAAAATACGCAAATTTGAAGTGCTTTTACTTTAAGAAAATTTTCAGTCAAAATTTTGTGTACCTTGTACCAGCCACATTTTGAAATGTTGGTGAGGAATAGCTAAAGTCTGTGCTTGTGTCAAACAGCACTTGGTAATTGCATGTGTTGTCATAAGAGAGGTTCATGATGTATCAGCATTTGTACAAGTATAATAAAGAACCAAAAAAAAAAAAAGAAAGAAAACTTAAAAGGTAGTTTCCTTGTAAGTATTCACTTAAACATCTGTCTTGTGCCCACAGCTCAGAAACTTGACAGAAATATGTCTCTTTTCATGAAACTTAAAATCACCATTCCTATCTTTAATAACCGATCAATCTGTACTTTGAGGCATTCAGTAGCTACTTCTGTATTTTAAAAGGAAACATTAGCCTTTCAGAATTGCTGTTTCTTGTAGAATTATGTTATATTATAATAAAACTGTTCATATAATGAAGAGTGGTCAGGATGTGGCCACTTTCCATGGTGCTGCTAATGTACGAAATATCAGAGATAGTCCATAGTCCTCTATAGGCTGCTCATTTCATTTAGTTATTAGTCTCTTAAAAATTACTGACCTATGTGGTAGGCTTTAAAATCAAGATAAATTACTCTTTTCCTTTTATTCATGTTTATGTATTGAGTTAAATATGCAGATTCAAAATAGCTATTAAAATTGTAATTATGCATATTGAAGATAAATTGTTTTCTGTATTAAATATCCATAGGGACCTTTCTTTTTTTTTTCCCTACTGTGAATTAGGTGTATTCTCCATCCCAAAATAGGCTCACTCCATTTCAGTAACATAGCAGACATTTTCAAATATATAACAGGGTTCATCAGTTAAAATTGATTTGACACTTGAGGTTGCATAGTGCTATAAGACATTTTTTTGAAGTAGAGTTACAAAACATGAAAAGATGATTCCATATAATATTTTAAAAGGCAGTGAATTCTGTTTACAAGATAAGACAAGTGGTCATACAGTTATATATATATGTTAACAGCTTGGTCTAAGATAGAATATTTCCATGCTACAAATTTCCCCTTTTACCATTCCCTCTCCATCCTTCACCCTCTACTTCCCATTATCCACCATAGTTAGATGTTCCAGTTTTACAACTCTGGAGATCCTGAATACTGCTGGTCTGTCATATTGCTGCCCTATCTTATTTACCCCACTCCTGTTGTAAACCTGAATGACATTCTAACACCTGCATTATAAAATTGGCGATCAAACCCCACAGAGTCTATGCTTCTTAAATGTAAAGGGCCTCTTGAGGGACAGGATTTTCAGCCTCCATTCCATGGACTTACCAAATATAAAATTGTATGCTTCTATGCTATTTCTGTGTCAGTATTACCTTGGTTATAGCAGTATATTCTAATGGTCAAGAGCACAAATGTGAGAGCTACCTCTATCATAATTAACTGTATGACCTTGAACAAGTTACTTAACCTTCTGTGCCTCAGTTTTCTTACCTGTAAAATGGGGGTGATACATCAAGGAGTGTTGCAAAGATTTACATAAAATAATAAACATTAAGTGCTTAGATAGTTAAAGTGAGAAGTGCCATATAAACACTAGCTTTCATTAATAATTTCCTGATTTAGAATAAAACTTTGAAAACAGTGATGAAATTTGAAGAACAAGGATTTAAATTCCATTTTCTTTTGCTGAGATTTCACATGAATCTTTATAGCTTAGCTATGTATGCTTGACAATAGCCAGGGGTTTAGACTGCAACTGTAAGCAGTGTTCATTAAAAAGAGGAATTTAGAGGGGCGCCTGGGTGGCTCAGTCGGTTAAGCGTCCGACTTCGGCTCAGGTCGTGATCTCACGGTTCGTGAGTTCGAGCCCCGCGTCGGGCTCTGTGCTGACAGCTCAGAGCCTGGAGCCTGCTTCACATTCTGTGTCTCCCTCTCTCCCTGCCCCTTCCCTGCTCATGCTGTGTCTCTCTCTGTCTCAAAAATAAATAAACATTAAAAAAAAAAAGGAATTTAGAGAAGTGTTAATAGGTTAGATAAACTGGGTAGAAGAAAAAGATCTCAAGTTCTTCATTATTTCAATTATAACATTGGGCCTGAGGACAATAGTAGCATATAATTCTAAATTGGCACAGAAGCAAGTTAGATGAAACTGTAAAGATAAACTATCTGTGTATCTACTTGAAGATGTATTCAGTTAAAAACAGCTCATCTGGTAATTTTTGCCTTACTGAGAGCTTTCCTTTTCAGAGCCTTGAATAAGGACTGCTATTTTATAGCATCTTATTCTATCAGAGAAGCATCAGTTGGCAAAGTGGAAGTGACAAGAATCTTGGGAGAAGAAGATATCATCTCAGGTGCCATAAAGCCAAGGAAATGAATGCATTGTAGAGTTTGATATCTTCCTCAGATTTTAAGAAAATCTTCTGAACAAAGCAAGTTCATGACAGTGCTCAAATGCTAAAAGCCCTGAAAAATGAAGCCTTTATTATAGCCTCACAGATTTCTTAATGAGAAAGAAGCAAACAGACATCTAACATACTAATGCAGCTATATAGAGATGGAGCTTTCTCTTGGGCTTAGCTTTCATAGCAGTGCGTATAAAAAGTGGGAGAAAACACAAGATGAAGAATAAATTGTAAGAAAAGTGAGAAAAACTCTACAACATGGACAGAGGGCTAGGTGAAAAATGTTGAGTATAACATAAATTATTTTTTATATTGTGCATGTTCTAGAAAAACAAAAAGTTGGATCACTGATGAGAGAGAAAACAGATCTATTCAACTTACATTTTACTTCCATATTGCCTATTACAGAGCTAAGAAATGAGGTAAATATGGAAAGAGTCGAAATTAAAATCTAAAATAAGAGAAAGGAAAATGTTGCATAAATTAAACAACTTTTACTCTCTTCTCCCCAAAATATTATTTTCTATGGAATATGAAAACATGTGCAGACATGGAAATTAAAGTAGTATTTTATAATGTTCCAGGATTATAGAAGCATAGAATTTCAGGGTTTGAAGGAATCTTAGAGGTTGATTTAACGTTTGATATTTGAATATCCTGCCCTTTTCTTCTAACAAATTACTAGAAACAAAAGGATATATTGATTTTCAAAAAAAGAAAGGATTAGATAAGTAATCAACAGATCTTGATGTTAATCCTTGGCAAAAAGAAAAAAAAAAGTTAAATGGAATAGTAAACAAATTGTTTGTGAATGATAATAACAGAAAGAGGAAAGCCCCAGGAGCCTTACAAGTTTATAAGGAGAAAACTCTCTAAGGTCACTCTGTACTTTCACAATGTGGCTAAATATGGATAGATTATGAAAAGTACTATAACCATATGTCTTGATTTAACTGAATCTTGATTTATCTGAATTATTTAAAGGTTATTATATCTTGTGGACAAGACAGAAAAGTGTCAAATGATTAGAGAGTTTATGAAGTTGTAACTGGTTGGAAAACGATCAAACATTGTTTTTTACTGTCACTTGGACGAATATTTTTAATGGCATGGCTAGATTCACTATTATTATTTACTGCACTATACCTTTTAAGGCACTATAGAATGCATGCTCATCCTAAAACAGACTTTAGTGTATACTGGCATTATTGAATAATAGTGCTGTATTGTAAATAAATGGAGAAAAGAAGGAGTATTCAAAAATGCTGAAAATAACCAATTAATTTTAGAAATAAATTTAATTATTAATTTAAATTCATTTCATTAAATAATTTGTAATTTAAATATAATCATTTACTTGTATAAATTTAAATTAATTTAATTATTATATTTAAGGATAAGCATATTGTATTAATTTATATGTGAATTAAAATATTTAATTATTAAAGTTTAAAGGAAAATAGAAAATACTATTTGCTAACAAACCTTAAATCTGTTTCCCCAGCCCAGTGCTCTTTACTGTACTCCATGCCCAGAAACCCATCCCTGTAGGACATGCCCATTTAATTGTCTCACAAATATCAAACTCAGCAGATCAAAACTGAATTTATTAGCATGCCTCATATTCTCTTCCTCTTCCTAGAGTTACATGCTGGGGACTGGAAGCATTATATACCCACGTTTCCAAACCAGAATCCTGGCAGTCATTTTGACTCCCTATAATATATTCCCCAAATCATATTAGTCATTACACCAGGGCAGATATTTGACCAAAATTACATTTTAGAAATATTACTACGAAAATAAGTAAAAGAAAGAATGAATTAACTTTCTTAAATTTCTTATCTGAATCTTGAGGATTCAGCACAAATAATGACTGTTTCATGCATAATAACCCATTTTCCTTTATTAAATAAGTGTTTATTAGTAGCTACTGTAACTAAAGTAAGAAGAATTTAATTCTCTGTAATATAAGGTAAATATGGTACCTGACATTAAAAAAAAAAAAAAAAGGAACAAATCTGCGTTCTGTAGCAGTTCAGATAGATAGCTTTGATGCATAAAGAAATATTGAACAGATTAGAGTCTAAATTCTAGCTTTGTTTCCAATTATATACTTTTGGTTACTTCTCTGGGGATGACAATGTGACAAAGATTAAGTGAAATCATATAGGTACTTTGGTATAGTTCTTGGCACATGGTAGAGCTCAATAAGTATAAGTTACTTCTCCCTGTTATCTTTCTTCCACACAAACATTAAGATCACTTTGCAAAGAGGATTAAATAATGTTTTGAAGTAAGCAGAATACTTAATTTACACTCTAAATTTGAATACTACTAGAATAGGAGGAGACAAGGGTGAAAATATTTTTGGAGTCACAAAGAAAGGTTTAAGTAAAGATATATAAGTGAGAAAGGACAGTGCCTATTGAGACAATAAATATTTGAATGGAACATGGGAGACATATATCTCAATAAAATGTATAATCCTTTTTTTAAAATTTTTGATAACAATGTACAATCCTAAAAAGAAGGAATCTTGTCTGTTTTAGTTTTCAGTTATATACTAAACACCTAATAATGCTTGATGCATAGTAAACACACAAGAAAATATTTGTTGAATGAAATAATTAATAAAAGATTATAGAGAAAATGGAAATTATGCTGGAAAATCATTGCTCACTGAATGACTTAAAATGTAGGAAATTGGACCAATAATCCTTCTTTAATTAGATTTTTGGTTGGTATAGTGATTGGTGAATAGATAGGAAATCAGAAAAGGAGCTAAAGATTAAAGAATCTCATATAATGATTGAAAACACACCTAAAACTCTTATTTGTAGATCAAAGAGCATCAAATATCAGCAATTTCAGATGGTTCTACCTGTGTATGCAATCAGCTCACATCTGACTTTTCAATATCCCAGGCAAATTAAATGTACTAGTCCCTTCTCTTGTTTAAGATGTGATCTGTCTTCAATTTAATATTACCAGCAACAGTAAATAAGTTTCGACTTTATGGTGTGTTCTATAGTATTTTTGGGTACCTATTAACTGTCAAGTAGTATTTTAGTAAGATATAGAAAAGCTTTTCCTATTGTATCTGTTCAGGAAAGAAATCGGATTTTTCAGCATTATATACAGTAGAATTTTCAATTCAGTGATTTTTAAATTTTCTTTAGGTATGACAATAACTGCATTCTTAATTGGTATAAAAGAAATGCAAAATTAAAAAATTGTTATACTGATACATGCATCTTAATGTACAAAATATAATAATTTAAAAATCATTGCAATTTATGATACCTAAAAAATATTTCTAATATATTAGGAAGCTAAAATGAAAAAAATAGATGTGATGTTTGAAGTTAAACAAAATTAATTTTTGTAATTACAAAGCAATTTATGAAAATAAGTAGATTGAGTCAGGCAGCCTGTTTTTTGTTATAGTTGCTAAAGCAGTTAATTCGTATTGGTTAAGCTAGAAAAGACTCAGGTTGAAAATCAATTCTACCTCCCCAAAAATGGGTTTGGTTCCAGTGAGGTAATTTGGTTGCTCCATTCGGTACTTGGCTGGCTCTGTCAGTGGAGCATGAAACTCTTGATCACAGAGTCCTGAGTTTGAGCCTCACATGCAGGGTTTACTTAAAAAAAAGAAAAAAAAAAATACTTCTGTCTGGTGTCACTGATTTTTTTTTCATTTTTTTTTTCAACGTTTATTTGTTTTTGGGACATGGAGAGACAGAGCATGAACGGGGGAGGGGCAGAGAGAGAGGGAGACAGAGAATCGGAAACAGGCTCCAGGCTCTGAACCATCAGCCCAGAGCCTGACGCGGGGCTCGAACTCACGGACCGCGAGATCGTGACCTGGCTGAAGTCGGACGCTTAACCGACTGCGCCACCCAGGCGCCCCAGTGATTTTTGATTTTAGACAGTCTATGAAGTTGCAAGTTTGATTTCTCAGATATCTTCAGTGAAAATGTGGATCATAATTCAGAGTTGGAGTTCTTTGAACACATTGAGGGAAAAGTAAAAAAATTACATTGTCTTTAGTAAGTAAGAATTTCTTTCATATTTGTAAGAAAACATAGGCTCCCAATCTCTAAAGTAATATTCTTAGTTATCTAGTAATTCAATAACATATCTTACTTACCAAATCTTTTAGCTGAGTTTTTTTCTTACTAAAGCTTAATTTCTATTTATTAATAGATACACGTATTTAGTCATCAATATTTAACACACCTTCTAAATGCCAAGTCATAGGCCATCCAAACAAAATAACAACAACAAAAAAGTTGGTATAGCTAGGCGCCTGAGTGGTTCGGTTGGTTGGTTGAGTCCTACTCTTGATTTTGGCTTAGGCCATGATTTCATGGTTTCTGAGATCCAGCCCAATGGGCTCTGCCTGCTTGGAGTTCTCTCTCCCTTTCTCTCTGCCCCTCACCTGCTTCCCCCTCTCTCTCACTCTCAAAATAAATAAATAAGCATTTTTAAAAGTTTATATAACATTAAAAGTATTTCACTTTACAAAATGGAGTTGTAATTTGTTTCTGGGTTTCTTTGCTAACTGAATAAATCTCAATATGAATTGATGCTAAATGACTTGCTGTTAAACAAATGAACAAACAAAACAAAAGCAAATATAAACACCCTCCAGGAATAGAAAGCCTACTACTTTATGTGAGCTGTGACAAACATCTAAAGTCAACTGAATTTTGATCTCTGGATAATAAACAATAATGTTGTTTTTTTTCAAGTGTCTGCCAGAAAATTTTCAATTCCAATTTACTGATGTCCTTTGGTTTAGCTATCCTTTAAAATCTCACTTTCAGTATTTCTGCATGGTTGGCCAGATTAACCTGTATAAAAAGTGACTTCTCTAAGCCACTCCTCTTCAAAATAACTGAAAATAGTCCCTATCATCTATGGCCTCAGATCCAAATCATTTGTCTTGTTATTCAAGATACTCCAACATTTAGTCTCATAATATCTACCTAATCAGTATCTCCTATGAATCTATTTGACTCAACAATTATAACAATTGTTTTATTACTACTACATATAGGAAATGATATTGAGAAAAAATGGCTATAAATTTTTCTAGAGGATACTGTGTCTTCAAGAAACTCAGTACGTAGTAAGGACACACACACACACACCCCACAACTATATATTAAGGGTACGTATGGGTTGTATATGTCACATTAGTGATACACTAGTATATTGTGATATCCGTACACTTTGATTTATGCAAATTTGTACAAATTGCTATGTGAACATGAACAGAAAAATATGAATTCCAACTGGGAATGGGGTGATTGATGGAGAGGGGGATTATCCTTTATAAAAGAAACTGCTTTGTACTAGGCATAATTCTTCCAGTTTTGCATTCATACCAGTATTGATTTTACACAGCCATTTATTTATTTACTTACTTATTTATTTTGAGAGAGTGAAAGACAGAACATGCGCAAGCATAGCAGGGGAGGAACAGAAAGAGAGGGAGAGAGAGAATCCCAAGCAGCGCTTGATCTCACTAACCATGAGATCATGACCTGGGCTGTAATCAAGAGCCAGACTCTTAACTGACTGAGCCACCCAGTCAGTTTGTGCTTTACAAAGCCACTTATGATTATGCATTAGTATCCCCATTTTACAAATGAAAAAAGATAGACTCAGTGATCCATGTAGAACTAGCTCTATATGCCTCCAAGACCCTTTACAATATACCATTTGTAAATTCATGGCTTGGAGATTAAATTTGATTTCTGGGAGAGAAAAAGAGCAACAGATAAGCAAAAGTGTGGAAAGAAGCAGGGAGTCATGGAACATATTCAGGGAGTTCAAATTGCTCTGGTTTGGTTGGTGATTAGGAGACATAGGCAGGGAATGGAGTTTCATGAGACTAGAAAGACAACTTGGGACACATCACACAAGTCTTCAGTAATGAGAGGCATGGGATATTTTTGGTTGAGAGTGTGATATGACTGAGCCTCTTTGGCTCTAGTGGCTCTAGTCACCTCCTTAACACATTTTCACCTCTATTATACTTCTGTTGGTGGATGACATATTACCCAAAACTTAGCAGCTTGAAACAATAAGTATTTATTGTATCACCAATTCTTCGGGTCAGAAACGCAGGAATAATTTATCTGGGTGCCTCTGGCTCAGTTTCTCATGAGGTTACAGTCAAGTGGTCTCATCGGAAAGCTTGACAAGGGGTTGGGAGATTTAAAGATCTACTTCCCTTTTTTTTAAGTTATTTATTTATTTATTTATTTATTTATTTGTTTATAGCAAGAGAGCATGATTGGGGGAGGGGCAGAGAGGGAGACAGAGAATTGCAAGCAGGCTTCACACTGTCAGAGCAGAGCCTGACACGGGGCTCAAACCCTTAAACTGTGAGATCGTGACCTGAGCCAAAACCAAGAGTCAGATGCTCAACAACTGAGCTGCTCAGGTGTCCCCAGATCCACTTCTAAGCTCACTCAAGTGGTTGTTGAGAAGCCTCAGTCCCTCATCACATGGGGCTTTCCATGGGACTGCCTCAGACTGAAATAGTTGATTTCACTCAGGGTGAGAAATATGAGAGAAAGGGAGATTAAACAGAGGAATATGCCAGGACAAAATCCATAGTCCAAATTTTGAAAGTGACGTTCCATCTTTCATGCTGTCTTCTATTTATTAGAGGCTAGTCTATATGTCCAGCCTATACTCAAGTAGAGTGAATTACACAAAGTTGTGAATACCGGGAAATGATGGTAATTGGGAATCCTCTTTGAGGCTGCTTACTTGTATGAATCACCTTCTACACTATCTAAATTCTATAAAAATATTTGAAAGACTACCTTTCTTTACGATCCATCCTTTGACATATTGAACTATGCTATCATTGACTTTCAGAAATTTAAAAACAATACTTTCACCATGCACCTAAGTTTTGCTTCTTCAGTAAGATCCAGACCATGTACTATACATGTGTCTCAGAAACTTAGAAATGTGCTGAATGTAATATATGTCCAGTATAACTATACTGACCAGAGAAAATCTATTAAAGGCACTTCTTGAAGCATTATCTGTTAAGGTTCACCTTTACCTTTACTTTTGATTCTCCGATTTTGATTGATACTTGTTTGAGTACTGATTGGATGGCTTAGATAGCATTTCTCAAAGTCACTTCTGCAGGATAAGGGATACATTTCCATTTGTTTTGTTTTGGCATTTACTGCAATATTTCTTTGCTTAATGGGATAAAATATATAGGATTTTCAAAAGTTAAGAATTTTCAGAAATTTGATGTATATGTATACGTTAATTTTTTAAACTTATTTGACCACAAGACCACTTATGGAAAATGCTAATAGATTTTATCAACCACAGCCAGGGTGGGGCATAAGAAACATAAACTAGTTTACCTGCTTATCAGTATAAGAGCAAAACAGTGACTCACCATTCATTCTTCAAACAGGATCTGAGAATTTCCATTTGATAGAGACTCTGTTGAATGTTGTATAAATTAAAAACCCCAAAATGAGTAAGAACCTTTGTAAAGGGTTTTTATACCATTTGATTCTTCTGTTATTTGGGGTTTCCATATACTAAAACCTCCAGGCAACAACAACAGTAATACAACAAAACTCTTATTCTTTAAGATTTACTGTAATATTGAAGCATGGAAATGATAATATGGGTAATTTATGCCACATCAAGATGAGCATAAAAGGATACTTTTTTAGGTCTACTAATAGTTGCTAAATTATCCTTGAGTTTATTGAAGGGTTTTTAGAAAGGATTAAATTGGGAAAAAAAGAATTTGAGAAATCCATCTTTTGAGGAAAAAGAAATATTGCATAGAACTCCAATTTTTATTTCCTATTAAAGGTTTTCCTTTTTTATTTTTTTCTGTCTTTCAATAGTACCTGGGATAATATACTCCTCAACAATGTTTGCATTCTATAACACTCCATTTTGTCTATTGATTATAAGCATAAACTACTATACAGGAGAGGTGGAAGCAAAATTGTCACAGCAAATGTGATTTCAGCTATTTTTAAAGGGAGCTTATTTTTTGTTCTCTCCACAGGAAAAGTTATATTGGCACCCACCCACTGAACAGTAATATAAAGTTGCATTGATTTTTTTCCTCCCACTAAGAATGGCATTTTATTGGATTCATCTCTGACTTAGATTAAGCACACAAAAATTAATAGAATTTAATGGAGCTAAATTTACCTTCATTTTGTTGTTACTTTCATTATGAATTTACATTATGTTCTCACATTTTTCTTTATATATAAACCATTTGCTTTTAAACAAATTTAAAGCCATTTTTACTAGTTCATACTGAGTTAAGGTGTTTCTTTAGAAGAGATGCAGGCTATTTTAGTGATTGGTATAAAACAAGTCTAAAGTAATAATAACATGGGGTATTCTAGCAGAACAGAATAAACTGTTTCCCAATTCATTACTGATGTTTCTATAATCTCGAGGTACCAATAGAGATGAGACTGGTTTTCGTTGGTGCAAGTAAATAAACAATCACTTAAATCAGAGTACAAAGCTGTTATCTCAAATACTTGCAGCAGATAGTAAATTATTCAGAACATACCTCATCTATCTGTCAAAAATCGCACTAAGCAAAAAGGTGGGTTTGAATACTAATATATTATGCAAAAATATAAAGAATGATTACATTTTAATCACTGAATGCAGTGCAAATTGGAGGAGATGTGGCATGCAAGTAAATAAAATACTAATTCCAATTTTAGTGAATTATAAATTCACTAGGATTATAATTTATGTACTATCTTCAATTTTTAGATAATATGCAATTGGATATCCTAGCTTTGCTCTGAGAATAAATCCCAATAAAAGGAAGCATCTATTTTTGTTTTGGTTACATTTAACACAAGCTGTAGTGAATAAAAGCTTTTTAATTTAGATACTAAAACAAAACACTTAGCTCATTTTAAAGAAGAAATGCTTTTATAAGTTTTTTGTTTGTTTTTGTTCAGGCATCTTTGGGAAAGACCTACTCTTAGGGTTTTTGTTTTGTTTTGTTTTTGTAAATAATTATTCGTATTCAATTTAACTAGCAGGAACTTTATGTCTGTACCTTTACAACCTAGGAAAAATTCTTACTATGCTGTATTCATATAAGTCTGATGAAAAAATATGAACAATACATTTATTTTAGTGTTCTTTTCTATCTTTAAATTGCATTTACAATTTGTTAGAGTGTTTTTGGCATTATTCTAAGTAGGAATCTACATAATTTTCTACTAATCTGGAATAATTAAAGAGAGTAACTTTAGAAAAGCTGATATTTCTTATACACGTTTGATCTCTTGAAAAAGCATATGAATAAATAGGAGACTCTAGACAAAAGCTTTTATTTTCAATGGAGAAGTTATTTGGGGAGCAAGTTTTATAAAGAAATTAATAGGAATAGTTCAACTTGATTATTTGGTAATTTTTTTAATGCTTATTTATTTTTGAGAAAGAGAAATAGAGCACAAGCAGGAGAGGGGCAAGGAGAGAGAGAAACAGAATCCAAAGCAGACTCCAGGCTCCGAGCTGTCAGCACAGAGCCTGACATGGGGCTGGATCTCAGGAATCATGAGATCATGACCTGAGCCCTATTTGGATGCCTAACCAACTGAGCCACCCAGTCGCACCGCGGGGCCCTTTACTTTATAACCCATCCCCAAAGAGTCAGAGCTAGTTGGTGGGGGGGGGGGGG
>NW_024412376.1:90966999-90990622 GCF_014898765.1 Herpailurus yagouaroundi | reverse complement strand
GGGGGAGTGGAGGAGATGGTCAGGGACAGGACTAAAAGGAGACAAGGAGATGTGGGGAATTGAAGAGGCAGATGTACAATTTAGGAAGCCTCTGGTTTCTTAAGCCGAAGATTAATAGAAATTAGTGTAAACTTGATAGTTTAATAGCAAGGCTACAGGGGTTCAGCAGAATCTGTTTGTCATATAATCTCCTTGTTTTCTAAACACTTTCTAAGAGATTAAATATAATTCAAAAACTCCCATACGATCAAGTTGTTGTGGATGACTCTATGAATCACTAAATCAAATCAGGTATAAGAACCTGAGGGCAGTTGGTCCCGGCTTTGTCATATGATTTCTGCTCTAGCCTCTACCAGTGTTAAGAATGCCAAAGTCTAGCAGGTAATGGACTAACAGCAAAGATCCTATTAGGAACAGATTGTTTTCCTTCCTAAGAAATACAAAGGAGCCGAGAGCCTGGTACGGAGAGAAAGTTTTCCAGGACTTTCTCACTTTCAGTTAGGTGGGAAATTGATTATGTTAACTGTACCCTAAAAATAAATTAGATTAACTTTAAAATATTTGCCTTTTTAAATTCAGATAATATTTGAAAAGTTAAATGTATATCATTTTATTTTTCTTTACTTGGTGAAATTTCTGAAAAAACTTTTGACATTCATGGGTGTTGGAATCAAGAACAAGTAAAATATCTGCCTTTTTGTTTAAAATATCCTATTTTTTTTTCTTTCATGTTTCACAATGTATTTATTTTAACCATAAATTATTATACATTGTTATATTTTATTTATCTAGAATGATAATGTTGAATATTTTAATATAAAGTCAATGATTCAATTTAATAGTAATTCCACTTAATATTAATCTCATATCCATGTTTCTTAAAAAAATACAGATTGCCTTATAAAAGGAAATAAAAAGTTATAATCTCCTCCACCCATTTATAGTCTTTTTTGGAAATTTAGGTAATTAACTAGTCTTTGAACTTAGAATACATATTGCTCCCAACTCATATAAGTGCTACACAGACTCTCTTGATCCTCTCGTTTAGTTTTAAGAACATTTCCTGGAAAACCATTTTCAACAAAGTCCCTGGTTTCCTTTCTTTAATTTTGTATCATTGATGTGAGATCATGGAGCCCAACAGTAGGAAAAGAATTCTTGAGACATTTATGGTGCAAAAGGTGTTTCTATTATAGGACAGGGACAGGACCCATGGACGGAAGAGCTGCATTGTGATTGTGAGAAGTGACTGATTATGTAGTGTTTTCTATCCTATACAGGTGAAGGTGATGTGAGGGTTTCAGGAAATTAAGTTCATAGGTTTCTGGAGGTCTGACTATTATTATTAAGATTGTGTTTTGCTTGTAAATCATTAAGACTTAACCAACTATAGTGGAATTTCATGTCCTACGTGACTGAGATCTTTATCAGCTAACCACTGTTTTTTCTGATGGGTTCTAATGTCTACTGTTTAGCTCACTTGATGATACTTTTTCTCAACCAATAAGCAATGAAGCTATGTCAGTTTGTGTCTTGAAATCACTTGAAAACAGAAGATAGTATTTATAAATTTAAGTCAGAAAGAAAGAATTTGTAACAAAAAAGTCCTAGCATTGGTCTAGTTGCAAATGAAAGAAGTTTCATGTGTTAGGCAGAATATGTCCACTCCCTCATCTCTGTAACCTGCATATATGTTACTTTCCATGACAAAAATGACTTTGCAGGTGTAATTAAATTAAGAATGTTAAAATTGGGAGATTATCGCAGATAACCTGAATTTAACCACAGCATCCTTTCAATTAAATGAAAGATTCAAAAGAGTCGGAATCAGAGAAGGAGAGGAAAATGGATGCAGAGGTTGGAGTGCTGGTTTTGAAGGTGGAAGGGACTGTTAGCTAAGGAGTGGGAGAAGCCTCCGGAAGTTGGAAAAGGTGAGGGATGAACTGTAGACACCTTGACTTTAACCCCATGAGACCATTTTGGACTTCTGAACTATAGAACTATAATGTAAGTGTTCTCTTAAGGCACTAAATTTTGGATTTTGTTACAGTGCGGCAGCAGTAGAAAACAACTACATTTCTAAAGAAGAAAAGGAATATGGTGTTAAATTGTACCCCAGCAACTGACAAATGGATATGCTCATGATTTCCCACCCATTTCTTCTTTTAACCCATTGACTGTCATTACCAACTATGATCATATGTCTCTCATTAGTAACAAACAGGTGCTTAGATTGTGCCCATTTAGTAGTATCACTCCCAAATACTTACTTTTCTCTCCATATTAGACATCAGTTCCTAGAGAATATAATTATGCATCATTTATTATTATCTTAAATCTTGACCTGGTTTATAAACCCTAATAAATGTTAGTACTTTTTCCTAACAAGTCCGGTGGATCACCTCTTGCTGAGATGGTGTAATTATAAATACTGAATTATATGTGACAAATTTTATAGAGTGGAGAGATCACTGTAGAATAGAATGGTCGGGGAGAATTTCTAAAGAAATTTTACCATTTATTAGTACCTATATTGAGAAGTGAACACAATAAATAAATAGATGTTAATTTCTCAAATTAGGCCTTCATGTGATGTCAGTAAAGGGTTTTGAAGAGCAATTATATGAGATTCTTAGAAAACTCCATGAATTTCAATTTACAATTACATTTACCTTTTACCTCACTCTAGGGCAAGGGAAGGAATGAAGAATTTAATGATAAGTATAATAACATATATGATGAGGGCAAAAGAGTTGTCATGGAAGGAAAGTGGAAAAATTTTCTGACTTCTTTCTTGCATATAGAATTGTTGCATCACTGAGTCTTCTTCATTGGTACTATATTTACCAATATTCCAAAGTTAATATGTATGCTAAAAATGATACTTTCAATACAAGAGTAACCAGTCCAATTAAGCATGATAGTTACTTCCAGCCTTTTCTGATCTTGGAAGGGAATCTGCAATATCATGAAACAAGGATATGACCACCCTAATATTCTTGTAGAAGTTGAAGAAAGCTTTAGTATAGAATAAAATATCAACCTAATCCTTTCCAACTCAATTTCCAAAGTACTTGCGTAAGAGACTATTCTTTTGCATTTTTCCCCCTCTGCTTTAAGCCATGTGTTAGTGCCCATTTGAAGGGAAAGAACAGATACTCAGTAAAAAGAGGCTTGCTGTAAGGAAACTAGTCAATTGTGTGTAATGCAAGGAAAGGAAATTGAACTGTATGTCGCAGAGACAAGAGATAAGAAATAAAAATTTGTCAGTGAGACAGATATAACCTTTATACATTTTTCCTTATGGATCAACATGGATGCTATGCTAATTTCTGCTTCTTTATGAATATCATTGTGACTCCTCTATCTTTTCAGGCCTTTCAAGCTCTTTTCTTCTTACTGGTCACCATCCTCCAAATGATTTGACATTCTCCTGGTCATGGCATTTCTTAATTGTGGCACTAATTGACATTTCAATTCCAGGGCTCTTATCACTGACTGAAACATCTGAAACTTTAGGTCAAAGCTTTAAGACAAAGAGCGATTATGCCTCTCCCCTAATTAACTGCAAGTCAACACCTACAGAGCCAAATTCATTTTCTTCCCCTCCAGTGTAAACTGTACCTTTCTCTTGTGTTTCTGATAACAGATTGATGTTTCTGGAATTTATCTCAGATTTATCTGAGTAACACTGGGTAGTAACACAGATTTACCAGTAACACTGAGCTTCACCACTCCTGGTTTTACCACATAATTTTGATTCTATATTCATAATTCTTCTCATATGTGGTCTACATGTTTACAGTCTTGTATAGGAATTAAGAATGGGAATTCTGAGGTAGGATGTCTGAGCTCAAATTCAAACTCCATCTCTTGTTGTGTATCTGAGATAATTTCCATAACCTCTCAGTGTCTCAGTTACATTCACAGTAAAATGGGGCAAATAATTATACTTTTCTCATAGGTTGGTGTGAAATTAAATAAATAAAACTTAAAGCACATGAAGCATGGTCATAATTTTAAGCACCATATAGGACTTAGATAGTAATAGTAGTAATTTCCATTCTAACTGCAATTGCTGTAAATTTAATCCTGTTAGACTATATAATAACTTCTTTATAGGTCTTCTTGTTAGACCCATCTTCCTAAATCATGAATTAAGTCAAAATTTCTATACTAAAATGTATTTGTGACTTTTCTATGACCTCCAAATCTAAGTTCATATTTAGCACTCCTCAATCTACCCTAACTTAGTGTCCCATATTTGTCTGTTTCCCACAATCCTCTGCAATCATTTTGCTTTAGTCACATGAAATTTCACATATTTTCATGACTGCAAGCCTTTCCTTAGTCTTTTCACTTCCCCTAACTCCAGCCTTACAGGTACATACAAAAACTTTTGAACTTTTTCTTCCTTAGAAGAGAAATTATAACTTATTTTTTGTTTTCCCACAGCATTTTCTAATTTTCTCAAAGTGCTGAAGTCTTGTTAATAGCTCCTGGTTATATGTTACCGGCCCCTATTGAAGGTTGAAAACATTGACTTATTTTTATGTACCCGTTATGCATGGCACAGAGAATAATGAGTAGTAAATAGTCATTTACAAAATTGATTAGTATATGAAAGAATTGAGATACATGTTGAAGAGTAGAGGTTGAATTTTGAGTTAATTTGCTGATTTTTTAAAGAATCATTAGCACAGGCTAGGACTATTTATTTCAGAACTGATGTCTTCAGTAACTTAATTTTCTGCCATTTTATCTACTATCAGTCCTTATACTTTTATAAGTTTATAACTATAAACTTTTTATAGTTTTATCCCATTAAATGAAAAAAAAATGTTATATATCATACAAATAAAAGCCAGTATAAACTTTGGCTTGGAAATAGTATCACATGTTTTTGTGTACAGATAATATTTCATCGCTGCCACTATTTTGTAACATATTATTAAAGTAATTTTTAAAATTGTCATTCTTAAAGAAATAAAGGATTTATTTCTGAAATAATACAACAGAATAGTACAAATAAATTTGACTTAAAAAATATCTCTCAAGGTTGACTGTAATCCTCTCCATAAAACAGGCACTATCTTTACCTCATCTTCTGCCACACCCGAGAGTGTCTCCTCGTGGGGAGCGTTACATACATCTGGTTTTTAGGTCTGGTTCCCCAGGTTTTGTGGCTGCCACCCAGGAGACACCACCTGAACACCTGGCTCTAGTGGCTGGGGGAGCTTTAATTCCTGGGTCGAATGGGATTATGACCATCAGAGAGATGGTTCTGGCAAGCTACAACGCTAGGACACTGCCCAGACAGTGAAGTGAGGAATGCCCTCTAGTGTTTTTGTGAAGTAGGCCCCTTTGCTTGTTTTGAGGCTTCAGCCTGAGTAGCAGGCTTCAAGTCTGGCGCCCATTTAGTGGGCTCTGGAGCTGCTGTCAAGGAATGTAGGCAGTGTGTGCTGTCTTGGGACTCTCCCTCTGCTGTACTCAAGCTCATGATTGTCACCCATAAATGAGCTTATACACTCATCTGGAGCCCCTGTTTTTACGACTCCCACTCAGGGGACATCTCAACTTGGTGGCTCTGGTAATGTAGACCTTATGCGTAGACAGCAGATGTTATGCTTACAGTCCCAAATGACTGTATATATTTGTCTCATTTAAAAAGCTGATGCTTAAGGTTCTAGCTTCCAAGTAATCCTGAATCTAGGTCCTGAGATCCTACTATTAGGGGCACAGACAGGTCTTGGTACATTATCAACTCCTGGCAGCTATTAAAAATATAATAGGCTGCTTGGACAAGTACAAAGGTTTGAGAGACAGCCAAGAGCTGAGGCAAGGTTGAACAACAACATTCATCTTCTATGCAAGGCAAACACTTTAAGACTGAGAGAAGTGGTTTCATCTACTGTATAGAAACCAATACAACGAGTCCAGCAAATTTAAGTAAAAGGGATATATTCCAAATGAAAGAATAAAACAAAACCTTGGGGTGGTGGTGGGGGGATAAACAAAAACTTAGTGAAATAGAGGTAAGTAGATAAGTAATTTACCTGATATAAAATTCAAAGTAATAAATAAAAAGTTAATGAAGTTGCCCACTGAATTGGGAAGAACAATGGAGGAACACAGTGAAACTTCAACAAAAAGATGTAAAATATAAGAAAATACCAGATAGAAGTCACAGAGCTGAAGAATGCAATAAGTAAACTGAAAAATACACAGTAGTTATTCAACAGCAGACTATATAAAGCAGAAGAAAGGATGAGACAACTTGAAGACAAGGCAATGGAAGCAACCTAGCATGAATAGCCAGCCAAAAGAAAACAAAAATGAATATAGCTTAAGGAAGTTATAGGCAACCTCAAATGGACTAATATTTGCATTGGAATGACAGAGAGAGATAAAAAGGCAGAAAGTTTATCTAAAGAAAAATAATGGCTATAAAACTTCTGTAATGTGCAAAAGAAACAAGATCTGTAGATTGGGGCATCCCAGAGAGTTTCAGAGAAAAGGTACCTATAGAGACCCACAGCAAGACTCATTATAATTAAAATGTCAAAGGTTAAAGACAAGGAAAGAATATTAAAAGCAAAAAGAGAAAAACAATTTATTACATATAAATTATGTGTATAACAAGGCTATCAGCAAAATTTTCAACAGAAACTTTGCAGGTCAGAAGGGAGTGGCACAATATAAAGTATGGGGAAAACATACAACCAAGAATACTCTCCCAGCAAAGTTATCATTCAGAAGTGAAGTAGAGAGTTTTCCAGACAAACAAAAGCTGAAGGAGGTCATCAGCACTAACCTGGCCTTAGACAGGATGTTAAAGGAACTTTGGTAAACTGAAAAGAAGGGGCACTAATTTGTAAGAATACACATAAAAGAATAAATCTCGATGGAAAAGTTAATATATAGTAAACGAGGAGGTAGATTAATTACATAAAGTTAGTATGAAAGGTTAAAAGATAAAAGTAGTAAAAACTATGAGTACATAATCACTTAAAGAATACACAGCATTAAAAAGTGTAAAATGTGACATCAAAAACATAAAATGTGGGAGTGGGAGAATAATGTGAGTTTTACATTGGGATCAAACTTAAGTTGTTATCAGCTTACAACAGCTTGCAATGTAGGTTGTTATATGTAAGCCTCGTGTTAATCACAAAACAAAAACCTATAGGGAATACATAAAAGATAATGAGAAAGGAATATAAGCACATTACTAAAGGAAATCATTAAGTCACAAAGGAACAGAACAAGAGAAGAAGAACAGAGAGTAACTACAAAAATAGCAGGAAAATAATGAAAAAAATGTTGGCAATAAGCACAAACACATCAATTATAACCTTAAATGTAAATGAACTAAATTATCCAATCAAAATACATGCCTTTTGGGGTTGCCTGGTGGCTCAGTTAGGCATCTGACTTTAGATCAAGTCATGATCTCGTGGTTTTTGAGTTGACAGTTCAGAGATGGAGCCTGCTTCCGATTCTGTGTCTGTCTCTCTCTCTCTGCCCCTCCCCCCTCCCACTCTCTCTCTCTCTCTCTCTCTCTCTCTCTCAAAAAAAAAAAAATAAATAAACATTAGAAAATTAAAAAAAAAAGATACGTACCTTTGCTGAATGATTGTAAAAACAAAAATGGGGCTCCTGGGTGGCTCTTCTGCTATTTTTTTGGAAGAGTTTCAGAAGGACCGGTATTAATTCTTCTCTAAATATTTGGTAGAATTTACCAGGAAAGACATCTGGTCCTGGACTTTTGTCTGTTGTAAGGTTTTTGATTACTGATTCAATCTCCTTACTAGTAATCAATTTGTTCATTTTCTACTTCATCATGATTCAGTATTAGTAAGTTATATGTTTCTAGGAATTTATTGATTTCTCCTATGTTGTCCAATTTATTGGCATATAATCGTTTATAGTAATTTTATATAATATTTTGTATTTCTGGGGCATCAATTGTAACATGCCTTTCATTTGTGACTTTATTAGGTTGAGTCCTCTCTCTTTCTTACTGATGAGTCTAGCTAAAGGTTTGTCAATTTTGTTTATCTTCTCAAAGAAATAGATCTTAGTTTTATTGATCTTTTCTATCTTTTTTAGAATCTATTTCATTTATTTCTGCTCTAATCTTTGCAATTCCTTCCTTCTTGTATTTTGGAATTTCATTTGATTTTCTTCTCTAGTCCTCTGAGGTATAAAGTTAGGTTATTAGAGACTTTTCTCATTTCTTGAGGTAGACATTTATTGCTATCTGTTCCCTCTTAAAACTTTTTGCTGCATCACATAAATTTTGGTAAGTCACATTTCCATTTTCATTTGTCTCAAGGTATTTATTTAAATTTTTCTTTTGATTTCTTTTTTGACGCATTGGTTGTTGAGTAGCATGTAGTTTACCTTCACATTTTTGTGAATTTTTCCATTTCTTCATGTAATTAATTTCTAGTTTCTAACACTATGGTCACAAAAGATGCTTGTTATGATTTCATTCCTCTAAATTCATTAAGACCTGTTTGTGGCCTAACATACAATCTGTTTTGGAGAGTGGTTCATGTGCACTTGGGAAGAATGTGTATTCTGCTGCTTTTGGTTGGAATGTTCTATAAGTGATTGTTAAGTCCGTTTGATCTACCATGTTGTTTCAGGTTGATGTTTCCTTTTTGATAGGAACTCCTATCAAAACTCCTTTGACAAAACTATCATTACCCTGATACCGATTCCAGATGAGGATGCCACAAGAAAAGAAAATTATAGTCCAATATCCCTGATGAATATAGATGCAAAAATTCTCATCAGAATATCAGCAAACCAGATTTGACATTAAAAGAATCATACACTAGAATCAAATGGGATTTATTCCACATATGCAAGGATGGTTCAATTCCTGCAAATCATTGAATGTGACTCACCACATTAACTAAATGAAGGATAAAAAAATCATAGGATTATCTTGATAGACACAGAAAAGCATTTGATAAAACTTAATATCCATTTATAATGAAAACTTTAAACAGAGTATCTCATATACCTAAACACAGTGAAAGCCATATATGACAAGCCCACTCCTAATATCATTCTCACAGTGTAAAACTTAAAGCCTTTCCTCTAAGATCAGAAATAAGACAGGGATGTCCACTCTTGCCTCTTCTATTCAACATAGCATTGGAAGTCCTAGGTAGAGCAGTTAGACAAGAAAAAGATAGAAGGCATCCAAATTGGAAAAGATGTAAAATTGTCACAATTTAGGATCACATGACTTTATATATGGAAAACTCTAAAGACACCATAAAAATTAGTTAGAACTAATAAACAAATTCCATAAGGTTGCAGGATGCAAAATCAATACACAGAACTCTGTTGTATTTCCATACACTAATAATGAACTATCTGAAAGAGAAAAAAAGAAAATAATCCCATTTATAATAACATAAAAATAATAAAATAATTAGGAATAAACTTAACCAACAAGGTGAAAAGTCTATATGTTGAGAATTACAAGACACTAATGAAAGAAATGGAAGAAGACAAAAATAAATGGAAAAATATTCTTTGCTTCAGATTGGAAGAATTAATATTGGTAAAATGTTCATACCCAAAGAAATATATAAATTCAGTGAAGGCCTTATCAAAATCACTATGTTGTTTTGTCAGAGAAAAAGAACAAGCAATCCATTTCTATAGAACCATAAAATTTCTATAGAACCATAAAAGACCAAAGCAGTCTTGATAAAGAACAAAGCTGAAGGCATTGTGCTCCCTGATTTTAAAGAATACTACAAGTATAGCAATTAAAACAATATGGTAGTGACATAAAACCAGATACATATCAATGGAACAGAATAGAGAGCCCAGAAATAAAACCACACACACACACACACACACACACACACACACATATAGCATATATTCATGACAAAGAAAACAAGAATATATAACAAAGGATAGTCTCTTCTATGATAGATGTTGGGGAAATTGGACAGCTACATCCAAAAGAATGAAACCGGAGCACTGTCTTAGACCATACACAAAAATTAACTTAAAATGTGTTAAAAACTTGAATATGAGACTGGAAACCATAAAACTCCTAGAGGAAAATAGAGACAGTAAGCTCCTTGACATAGGGTGTTGGAAATGATGCTTTGAATCTGACACCAAAATGAAAAGCAACAAAAGCAAAAATAAACAAGTCAGACTACATCCCCCAGCAAAGGAAACCATCAACAAACTGAAAGGCAACCTGCTGAATTGGAGAAAATATTTGCAAATCATATATCTGGTATGGGGCTGATATCCAAAACATATTAAGAATTAATCCAACTCAAAAGCAAGAAAAACAACCAACCCACAGGTGGCCAACAGCTACATGAAAAGATACTCTACATTATTAATCATCGAGGAAGTTCAAATAAAAACCACAATGAAATATCATCCTACACCCAATATATGTAATGGAATATCATTTAGCTGTTTAAAAAGAATGTAATCTTGGAACACCTGGATAGCTCAGTCGGTTGAGCCTTGGACACTTGTTCTCGGCTCAGGTCATGAACTCACACTTCAGTTCCTGAGTTCGAACTCCACATCTGGGTCTGTGCTGACAGTGTGGAGCTGCTTGGGATTCTCTCTCAGCCCCTCCCCGGCCCGTGCTCTATCTCACTCTCAAAAATAAATAAACATTAAAAAGTAATGTAATCTTGCTCTCTGTGACTGGTGAATTGTGAACTCTCTAAGATGTATGGCATTCTGGAGGGTATAGTACATTGTACCAAATAAGGTTGCAGATTTAACATTCTTGACTTACTCAGTTTGAGATTTCCAGGTTTGATGGAAATGTATACAATAAATTGTCAGTTCTAATGCTCACTCCCTTTGTGCCTTCCTGAAAGATTGACCTTACAGAGAATGAAGGAGAAACATAGGATGAGTGTAAACTGGTAGTGTTTAAATGCCCTGCATTGACGATAAGGGTATGTTAAATTATGACCATTGTTGATAAAAATTCTGAGGTCAGAAATGACAAAGCAGGACACTTGTTTCTGATTTCAATGTATTTTTTAAAAATACTTGCATTGAGAATACTTAAAAATAATTTTATTCTTTGATTTAGAGTACTTTTTTTTAGTGAATTCATCTTAACTTGCAAATGTGACTCAGTGCCTGATACACTGTTTTTTCATTCCACCTTCCTTGTCTCAGCTTATTATGTAGGCACCCCCCCCCCGCCCCCGCTGCCCCATAGGTCTATGTTTACACTGTTTATTCAGGTTAATACCATTTACTGTTATGTTAAGGAGCAGACCACTTGTTCTATTTCTCACAGTTCTGGTAAAATATAAATAAAGAGAATAGTTTTAGTACTACAGGATGATTAAATTTGAATTTTGGGTCATTATATTATTGATATGAAAGACATACAGGTTTTTCTGCTTAATTATTTTTAAGAGTTTTACCTGCTGTGATCTCCCCAATATTTGAACATACACTAATTGTAATGAGAATAATAGTTTGGAGGTGGAGGCGGAATGAGGTCTCCCTTTTGTTCTTTGATTTTAGTCTAGACATTTTGGTCTTGGAAGTTCTTTATGTATTTAAATATTTAAAGACCTTTATGCAAATTTTAATGCTACAGAGTTAAAAAGAAAGTAGGGGCGCCTGGGTGGCTGATTAGGTTAAGCATCTGACTCTTGACTTCAGCTCAGGTCATGATCTCATGGTTCATGAGATTGAGCCCCATAGCACAGAGCCTGCTTAGGATTCTCTTTCTCCCTCTCTCTCTGCTCCTTTCCCACTCACACTTTCTCTCTCTGTCTCTCTTAATAAATAAACATTAAAAATATGGAAAATAAAAAAAATGATTAAAAAGAAGGTACATGGCCACCATGTAAATTTATGAAGTAATATGATCTGGCCAAAAATCAGTTTTTTTTTCTCCCTTGCTTTCATGATTTGACTCATAAACCAGTACCCCAAAATATTAAATTTTCTCAGTTGTCCTTCATTATAGAAATGCAGGAGAATAGAATGCAGTAAATTTGCATTCAGCTACTTTTAAACTATTATAGATCTAGTGATTACGCAGTAACTGCAATAACTTTGCTTTACTCCACAATATTTGTACTGCCCTATATATCTTCCTAGAATTGTCATCAACTTGGACATATTTCACTCTCCATTGCCTGATAAAGTAGTCTGTGGTATGCTGTGAATAAACCCATGTTGAATGAACTCATGAGTAACTTCAAGTATCAGAATTAAAATCTAGAGAATTTATGTCACATTAGACATGGCATATAGCTTATAAAATATATTTATTGTGGCAGTTTTTATTATAAAAATGCAAAGCTTTGGAAGAAAATGACATACATTTTTATCCTCTGATTAGTGGTGAGAACATCGCAGAGTCAGAGCATCTGGAGGTTCTGTCACAGTGATGTTTAGTAGACTTTGCAGTAGGCACTAACTAAACTGCTGTTCATTTGTCAGGTTTTGATACTCTTAACAGAAAGCAACTTGAACATTTAGGTTTGCTCTTGGAATGCTAAATTGATTAAATAAATTATGGTAGAATTAACTCCATTTGTCTATTAGAACAACTAATAGATCTTCACATATCCTTTTAAATATTTATATCATGTTTCACTGGTATGCATGAACTTGGAGTCTGAGAACCATTATTTAACCTCTGGTATGTCACTCAGTTTCTGTGTCATTTTGAGCAAGTCACTTTTTCTCTGGGACCTAACTTCATCTTTGTATTTCCTTGAGATATAATTTTCTTGGATACTTTTAAAGGCCTGAGATTATATGCTGCTATCTCTATAAGAAAATAACATTTTTCCCTTTATTTACCCAATCACTCCTATGCACAGATTTCTTTTCAGAAGTCTTTGCCAATTGGACAAGCTGTGTATAGAGAAGATATATTGTCTCCAGAGCATCAGTGTTGACAACAGTACTGCCTTCCCTTTATTTACCAAACATATAGTGAATTCATAAGGTATAAATCTTCAAATTCTTGAGAACTTATCACAGTTGGGCTGGATAAATATTAATTCAGTTGATGATGAGAAGCTTATATGATCTAACTATAGATAAATCCAAACATGGAATTATATATAATCTAATCTAAAATAATACCAAATGCCTTTTTACAATGGTAGAATAATAAAATAAGTTACTTTTATGTTAGAATGAGTGCACAGATTTGGTTCTGTTCTGTTTTTGAATAACATTCTCATTTCTAATTCTTATTTGTTCTTTAGTGCTTTTGTCAGAATGATTTGTGATTTTTCTAGGAATTGTTTTTACTTAGGAAGGTATGCATATAGAAGTAAAAAAGCAAATTCCCCTAGAAGCTATATGGCATTTGTCTTAAAGTTTCAGAAGAAAAAGCAAAAAATGCATTATTCAATATGTGTTTCTTGGGACCCTCCTATGCTTAAGGCAGAGTAATAAGCAAAGTTCTATTCTTAAGAAAAATATAATCAAGTAAATTGTCAGGGGGAAAAAAAATCATGCTACAACTCTTATCTGTAATTTTCTTTGCCATGTCTTCTTTCTCATCCAGCACTCTTTGCTTTTCCCATTACACTCTCTAAGATGAGGCTCTTCCATAATTGTATAGGAAAAGAGATCATTATAACCTTCCTGACCTTCCCCTTTTCCTCACTAAATGTCACCTTAGTCTCACACAAATCCTGATAAGAAGCAAAAAGCATTTATAAATAAATATCCAATAGACTTTATTACTAAGCCATCCTCCCAGGTAGTGTTGTGGGTTTATATTTTAGGTCTTAACATGTAGTTATTTCAACTCTTACCTGCTGTAAAATAATCCCCATTCTCCACTGATCATAGGTGGATTCCTGAGACATAGTTTTACTCCAAATCTTAATGATACAGTTTCTCCTTACTGAAATTCCTACACTTGAGTTTCTAACTCAAGAGTTCATAGGGCAGCATGATTTATACTTTCAGTAATGAGCTGGGTTTTTTTCTTTAGTTTTTTCCTAGGACTAGAATATTGATTAGTTTTTGCCAGGCTCCATCTTTATTTTCTCTTGTCCTGCCCAACCCAGTACAATGGACTCTGATACCCATAGTCATATCCTGATGATAATTACCAGCTTGTTTAGATTCCGAATATCTTTTTCCTGGCTTTCCAGTCTCAATACTTAAGACATTGGGAAACTGTATCAGCTAAGGTATGTTGTTTAGGAAATGCCAAAAACAAACATAGAAACAGAAACAAAACCGTCAAACTGGCTTAAACAAATAAAATAATGTGTTGGCTTAAAAACAAAATCCAAAGGTTTGGTGTAGAGGTTCAGGAAAACCACTCTCCCTGGCTGTTCTAGCTTTCCTCTGACTTCTAGGATATTAGCTTCATCCTGGGAATCTATGTGAGTATCTCATCTCAGTCCCACCAGCAACCCCATTCTGTTCCTATCTGGTAGCAAAATTTCTGCGGCCAAGTATTCTAACTTTCATTAAGCTTATAAATTATTATCCAAGGGTAGGGAGGGACTCTTTCTATAGCCTCTATACAAGTCTTGGGATTTACCTCTCTGGTGGCACTGAATTTGTGTCCATTTCTAAACCAACTTTTTTTTTTTTTAAGCCATAGAGGAGCTGAAATTTTAAGCCAGTTAGAGTCCTCTGCCAGAGCTGAGGGTGGGATCAGTTCCACAGAATTTGTTAGGTTTTCTTCTAAGGAAAATGAGAGGAAAAGAAGAAGCATGAATGCTGGAGAAGAAATCAACCAATATTTTTTACAGACATTTTCAGATACCTCTTATCCTAATACCAGGTGCCACGTGCTTACAGAATATGATTAAACCTCCACTCCCCCTTTAGGCACTCAGTGTCTACTGTTAACGTTATTTGGCTGGGGATACTTCCCCCAAACAGATCCTGACATAGGGAGCAAATCTTTCTACTCCAACCTCAGTTGCTTTAGTTAAGGCATGAGGATCAGCAATGAATGTGGAAATTCAACATCCATGAATTAGGACATTAGTTCAATTCAAAATGATAACAGCAAAAGAATATCCTAGACATTCACATGGACTAAGAAGGAATTCAAGAGATGTGGTGCTAGAAATGACACACCATTCCTCAACAGATATTAATGATTCCAGACCTCTGCTGTTGAGGTGATCTTATGGAAGTAGCAGCTGAATATTTCTTATGCCAGCTGTCCCTAGTCTTTATGAGATATTTTGAAAAGTTTAATGCCTATTCTGTAACCTTCGTATCTTCCGCGTTACAAAAATATTTGGGAGATTTCCTCATTTATTTCTCATTCCAACTATTTGTAGATTTTGAAGTCTCAGTATTTCAGGAGGAGAAAGTTGTGGAAGAGCACACTTCATTGTCCATTTGCATTAGTAATTTAAGCAGATATTCAAATATGTGTTTGAAATATTTTTTATTGATAAAACACTTCTAGAGAGAACTGATATTTTATTTGTAAAACTGAACTTCTGATTGCATCAAATCAAATGTAAATTATTCAGTGGGTGTCTGATTTTTGCTGTGTCCTTACAGAATACTAATTATAAGAAAAATATTTTTCTCATTTTTTCACTAGAAAATTGGAAAAGCATCTGTTGATTCTTGGCAAACACATCTTTGCATAAGTAATGGATAAAGCAAACATATAGACCATGTGTACATATAGTTTATACATATATTTAATTAAGAAAAAGGCATAAATAAATAATTACAATAGAAAATATACTGAGAGAGTAAAATATGGGTGGCATCCTGGCCATGCTTTAAAACAGTTTATTTTTTTATTTTTTTTTAATTGCTTATTTATTTATTTTGAGAGAGAGAGACAGAGAGAGTGCGAGCAGGGTAGGGGCAGAGAGAGACTCCTAAGAAGGCTCCACACTGTCAGCACAGAGCCAGATGCAAGGCTTCATCCCACGAACTGTGAGATCATAACCGGAGCTGAAATCAAGAGCCAGATGCTTAACCGACTGAACCACCCAGGCACCCGTAAAATAGTTTAGATAGCAACAGTTATTTAACTTCTACTTAAGAAAAAACAAAGAGATACATAGATTAAAAATAGTATAAAGTTTTAAAGAGGTAAATTTAGAAAAAAAAGCAGTAAAAGAAAGCTAGTAAAGAAATTAATTCAATTAAAAAAAAAACTACCATCCTTCAAACAATATGCAATTAAAGGGCAATAATAAAAAAAAAATTCCAAATAAAAATATACACAAAAAGAGTTTCTTGATTTTTTTAAAAATGTTTATTTTAGAGAGAGCAAGAGTGGGAGAGAGAGAGAGGCAGTGAGCACAGGCAAGCTGAAGAGGGGCAGAGAGCAAGAGGGCAAGTGAGAGAATCCCAATCAAGTTCAATGCCAAGCTGTTAGTGCAGAACCTGATATGGGGCTCAATCTCATGAACCAAACTGTGGCCCTATCTCACAAACTGTTAGACCATGACCTAGCCGAAATCAAGAGTTACACACTTAACTGACTGAGCCACCCAGGTGCCCCAAGAGTTTCTTGATTTTTAAAATAATTGAGTAAATTAGACCATAAAATAAGGGCTGTTTCATTTATAAAATGTAAAATTTTCAAATACAAATTCTTGAGTAACTGCAAACAGGTTGTCTAGAAATAGACAAAGTTGAAACAATGTTCTCTTTTCCACTGAGCTTTTTTAATGTTGTTAAATAAAATATATATGCTGACTCAATTCTGTGGCTCTTTTTCCCATACTTGTTCTGACCTTTCTTTGTCTTCAATGTCAGCCATGATACATAGACATGAACAACCTCTACTCTTTCAAATACAAACTTAAATGACTTTTGACATTCATAGCCATTTCAACATTCTAATAACTAAATAGTTTAAGGGTAATAGGCAAAAAGTGTGAATAACTCTTTGATTAACTATGTCTTGATGTTTTGAACCTTGAAGAGTCTAATCTGAAATATCCTTCATCATAACCCATGTAGACAAGGGAAAGTGAGACTTCAATAGCCACCAGACAGTTTTGGATGACAGCCAGATGAGCCAATGTTCTAAGGGCTGTCAGTGACCTTGGAGTGAATTTTGCAAAGGTGCAAATTTCTCTGTCTCAGACAAGCAGTTCTGTGATTAAGTAACCACACCCATGAAGCTACAATGCTTGGTAAATGCATGTCAGCTGTAAACAATATCCTTTCTCTAAAGGACTTTAAGTGAAATGCTGAATATAGAGCCAGATTTATAGTCTAATAGTCTTCACCTCATATGTAAGAAGTGCCCAAATAACTGGAGGAGATTTATGCAATTTAGATTAAATGGTGAAAAAAATCAAGCCTTGTAGCTTTTTGTTCCCTTGAAGCAAGATATAATTCTTTCATTTTTTCTTAGTGTTTTTCTCTTTAAGCAATATTCTCTCTTAACTGCATAGAAAAAGGAAAGTCAAGAGATGGACACAGGAAGCAAGTATATTTGTTTGTGTATTTGTCTAAGAAGAGTTCTTATTATCTTTGGATTTTTGAGGTCTGTGACAAGGATAAAATTTCTTGGGTAGAATACTAAAGAAATGTATGGATGGATTCTCACCAGCAAAAGAAATGCTACAGTGGACAAATTCAAAGTTATCTGACAGCTGTAGAATCAGATATGGGGTTTAAAATGCTCAAGGAAATGAAGGGATTTGTGAATAAGCATTAGGATATCTAAGAGAGAAGGTAATAACTGCAATATATTTTATGTGAGTTTTTTCACTAGTTTTTTTTTGTTTGTTTGTTTGTTTTTTTTTTTGTTTTTTTTTGACTCTGACAAACATGCTGGACCATGGCACCATGGCATAATATAAATATTTTTTAGGTCACTAGTGTATCATAATGTGCTTGCTGTTTGATGAGCT
Organism: Herpailurus yagouaroundi; assembly: GCF_014898765.1. Taxonomy (NCBI): domain Eukaryota; kingdom Metazoa; phylum Chordata; class Mammalia; order Carnivora; family Felidae; genus Herpailurus; species Herpailurus yagouaroundi. Next base: position 90,972,734 of record NW_024412376.1, on the reverse strand, counting down.
TATACTAAAACATCTATCAAATATACAGATTATGGCAATTGAATGTGTAAAGTGTTTCATTAAGAAAGGTACAGTGTGTATATATCTGTTTCTGTCTAATGTTACATGAGTGCACATAGTGTTGCGGAAATTGGAAGAAATATGCTTAGAAAAAGAGAAAACTTATGAATTTCAAATTTCAAAGGGAACACTATGGATTTCATGTATTTCAATTCTTTTGAATCAATGCATTTTAAAATTATATTTTAATATTCAGTCTGTTAATGAGCATAGCAGAAGGTACATATTAATTTATTGATTAATTAAATTCATAGCACTTATTCTGACACCTGAAGAGTTTTTACTGTTATTGATTGCTATATGAAACTGGTTTATTTAAAATTCAACTAATAAACCCACTTTAAGATGATGATTAGTTAAGTAACTGCTCAGAGGATGGAAGAATTAAACCCAATGAACATCAAAACCTGCAGACATATTAGGTGTTGTCTTTCAGAGATATGTCCTTAGCCTGAACTTATTCAGTTATGCTATCAAAATATTTTCAGTGAGGTATGGAATGGCACCACTTTGCATGCAATTGCCAAAATCTAGAGAGAGCTAGGATCTCCTGTGACTTTGAAACATTGGAGGAATGTTACATAACAAATGACATTGTTTTCAAAAGGGATAAGTGGAATAGAAAATAGGTGACTAGACACAGATCAGGTTGTTCTGAAACCAGTTAATGTGAATGAGCAATGTGATCTTCCTGAAAGTCCATATATTATGCACCCTATTTTTTACACAGTGGTATTTGTTCAGTTTAAAACAAACAACAAAAATGCTTGAATGTCTTCATAGTGAGATGAGTGCAAATATTAGAACACAAGTCTCAGTTCGAGTATGAGTAAAGTGTGCAGCTTAATTTCCACATTTCAAAACAAATGGGATGGACATGTGTAAGACTCAGAGATGCCAACCAAAATGATTAATGGCCTGGAATAAGGACCCCTGAAGAAGAGTTCAAAGAGTTACTGTCACTTAGTTTGAGAAAGGATGGCAATTCACATGTATAAAAGACTGTGGTGAAAAAGATTCGCAAAATGAACAAATGTGTGAAAACCATAAGAAAGAAGGTGAAGCAAAAATAAAGAGAATTCAGACTAAGTATAAGAGTGTTACGAAAACCAGATGCTGTTTTAAAAGGGTGTAATTTCCATTATTTAACTATAGAATAGAAAGCCTCTTATCTGTATTGATGCTAGCAATACCTAAATAAATGACAATATGAAGAAAACTTTGTCAGTGCTTGTTCTAGAAGGAAGGAAGGAAGGAAGGAAGGAAGGAAGGAAGGAAGGAAGGAATAGAAAGAAAGATGCATGCATGTCTCTAATGTGTAAACCATCTCTGGTAATTCTATAGAAGTTAGCAGGCAAACCATGCAACACATTATAGAATACTTAGTGTTTTTATTTTCTTCACAGATCCCTCAGGTTTTTTTGCCCTAGTGAGGGAATGTGATGTGTGCTTCATAATTTGCAGTGTTGGACATTTCCTAGTCTTGTGAGTATTAAGGGCGTTGATGGCTGTTATATTATTGTAGGAAGAACAGTTCATGAGTCAGTTTGATTGTGAGTTGGAAAAAGACTCAGACCTTCCCATAGCACTGAAAAAGTCCATGGAGTCTATCTACCCCACAAGGAGCAAGATACCAAGGAACTGGAACACAGTAGTAGGAAATAGACAGCCATAAAAAATAGGGGCTTACCCATGTGAGAGGAAATACAAAATTTGTGAGGAACATGTGCTATAGATTAGACTGAGTTCAAACTTAAATCTATCAGTAAATTACATAATTTATGCCTTCATCTGTAAAATGGCCGTGATGATGCTGATGATATGGACTTCACTGCATTGTTATGGGGATTAAATGAATTATTGTAACTATAGTAATTACACCAGTGGGTGGGGCAGCATATAAAAATGATGTAAGGGTTTTTGATTATCATTAAGAATTATTCATTTGGGTGTGATATACTTGAGTACTCTTTTTGAACCAGTGGATTTAGACATATCATTTTATTTTATATTTATTTTTATTTTTTTTTTCCTTTTTGAAATAGCATTTTCATATCCAGACTTAGAATGACCATTTGGGAAAAGGTAGTAACTTCCTGGACTTAGTTAGAGTGAGCTTTTTTTTTTTGAGTTTAAAATTAAAAAAAAAAAAATTAAAACATTTTCTCTGACAGTACACCTTTTGTTTCTATAAGTGATCTTTCCCTTTAACAGTAGTTGCTTTTACTCCCATGTATAATTTATATATTCTTTTATGTGTATTGTGAATTAAAAAAAAAGGATTTCATTCTCCTGATAGTATCACTTCTGTTATTACTTCCCATATGTGCATGTGACACTCTTAAATTGACCCAGTCTGTGCTTTATACCGTAACTAATGGGATATATCCCCTGTGGAGAGGGCTGCATTATGTGACAGCTAGAGGCTATGTCTAAGGCCAGGCCATGAACTGCAGGTAGAGCCAATGGTGGTCAGTAGCCATTAGTGCTGGCCTTATCTCTGGAGTCTAGACCGCAAATATGGGTATCAGACTGGCCTTCTGGCTATTGGCTGAGCTCCAGTAGACGTAATATGCAAATTAATTTTAAACTTTGTTTCTGCCATTTTGGGGGATATTTATACCTATTGTCACTCTCTCCTAAAAAAAATAGCATTAATTTCTGTGTCAGGCTCTGCTTTAAGTACTGGGGATATAGAGAGGACAAGCAGAGAAGGTCTCTACTTTCAAGATGCTACCATTGTATAGAAAAGTAAATAAGTACTAGTGAGGATAATTTCGTATTTTCCAAGTACTGTGACAAAAAATAAAATAGATAAATAGATATAGCAATACAGAGTAACTGGGTTAGAATAAGCCATTTTAGATAGAGTTGCTAGGAAACGTCTCTTCAAAGAATCATTTGAACAAGAACCTGAATTAAGTAAGGGAACCTCCATGTGAAGATCTGAGTGAGGAGTGATGAATGTTCCTGAAGCATTAAGAAAAGATGCAAAGAGCTTGAGGTGTGAAGGAGCATGATGTACCAGGGAACAAATGAAAGACTGTGTGGATGAAACAAGGCAGTTAAAGGGAAAAGCCTTTTAAGATATTGTCATCGAAGTACTCAGGAGCCATTCATCTAGGAATCTTATATTTAATTTAACTCTAAGTGTAAGTTATTGCAAGAATTTAAGTAATGACAATGGAATGACGTCATATTTACATGTTTTCAGAATCATTCAGTTTTACATGAAGAATACACTGTAGAAGGCACAGATTTTTACAAAGTTTAATATTTTCTATATAGCGGGAAGGACATTGTGTTGTCTAGTCCAAAGGTGACCTAGAATGAAAAGGGTGCTATCTGTGAAGATGGTGGAAAAGAATCACAATTTCCTTTGAGGATAGACATCTTGATGGAATGGTTGTCAATGTCAAGAAAAATGGAAACATCCCAGATGTCAGGGGCTGCTGTTTTCTTTTTTCTTTTCAAAGAAGAGCTGAAAAGAAATCAGTTATATATTTGAATTTGGAACTGAGGGGAATGGTCAGTTCAGAATTTGTGAAGTTGGAAATCAACATACAGGTGATGTTTAAAACCATGAGAATAGGTGAGACCATCTATGAAGACAGTATGATAAAGAAGAATAGCGGGCCAGAGATTCATCTCTGAGCTCTTAACTTTCTGAGTTGAGTGGTTAGAGGAGGAAGAGCCAGAAAATGTCACTAATAAGGAGCAGCCATTGAGGCAGGATGCGGAACAGAAGACTATTGTTTTCTGGAAGCCAAGAAGTTATATTTTTATAAGGAGGGAAGAATCAGCTGTGTCAAATGTTGCTGAAAACTTGAATAAGATGATGAAAAGGATTTACCATTGGATTTAAGCAAGATAAAGGTCTCTGGTGGCCTCTGCAAGAAAGTTTAAGTGGGAGTAGTGGGACAAATTGCCAACAGAGAGGAGCTTGACAAAAGGACATGGGGGCGGGGGGATGATGGCGGGAGTGAGAGGAATCAAATAGAATTGACACATATGATGGTCGTTTTTGAGATGTTTTCCTATGAAGGGAAGCAAAGAAGCACAAGAGGAACATGGTAGCAAGAGAAGATTTAAGACAAAAAGGCTCACACTAATTCAGAGGTGAACACTGATAATACTAGACAGAGAACAGATAACTGCAAGACCTAAGCCCTTGAGTAGATAACAGGTAATGTGATCTAGAGTACATGTACACCAGATGCACTTAGATAAGTACACAGATATTTATTAAGCCAATAAGGAGGGCAGATAAAAAAGTTATAAATGTAGACTGACAGATCTGGTGTTGGGAAAAGAGATATGTTCTCTTTTGATTATTTCTGTTTTTTTTTATAATTTTTTAATTATATTTGAGAGAAAGATAGAGCATGAGTGGGGGAGGGGCAGAGAGAGAGGGAGACACAGAATCTTAAGCAGGCTCCAGGCTCTGAGCTGTCAGCATAGAGCCCTTCAGGGGGTTATGGCTCACAAGCCGTGAGATCATGACCTGAACTGAAGTAGGATGCTCAACCAAATGAGCCACCCAGGAGCACCTATTATTTCTGTTTTTCAAAGAGTATGTCAAGATCATCAGCTGAGAATAGAGGGAGAGGTGTTAGAGGTTTGAACACCAAGCTGCAATATATTCATCTCATGGAATGGAAGTAAACAATAATGAATTGGTGAGATGCAGAGTACATCAGTACCTGATTTTTGACTTTCAGTTGGGATTATATTCCGTGGTTATTTGGAAACCCACAAGAACCATTTTTAGTTGCAACATCTAGATTTTAAGTATTTTTTTGTATATGTATATAAAGAGTATATACATATATATGTATATAAAGTATATATAGGTATGTAAAGAGTATTTATATATGCTTATTAAATACATTTAAATATTGTTATATTTATATAAAACATATTTACATGTAGCAATTAATATATAAATATATATTACATATCTTAACTCTTGTGAAACAAATTTGGTGTGCAACCACAGAGCCTAATAGTTAATAAGTGTGGTCTTTGAAGTCAAACAGGCCTGACAGGACAAATTCCTTAATATGAATACCTCAACTTCTTAGTGTACCCAATGAGGATGATATCTTTAGGATAAATATCTTGAGTTCAAATTTGGGTTTCACTACTGACTGAGGAACCCCAACAATTCCTTACCTGAAACACTAGAATAAAAATAGTTCCTAACTAATATTATTATTGCGAAGATGAAAGAGGATAAATCCTTGGGGTGCCTGGGTGGCTCAATCGGTTAAGCGTCTGACTTCAGCCCCAGGTCATGATCTCACAGTTCATGAGTTCGAGTGCCTCATCAGGCTCTGTGCTGACAGCTTGGAGCCTGGAGCCTGCTTCGGATTCTGTGTCTCCCTCTCTCTCTGCCCCTCCCCAGTTCATGCTTACACTCTGTCTCTGTCAAAAATAAATAAACTTAAAAAAAAAAAAAGAGGATAAATCCCTTAAAAATGTGCAATCTCTTAATTGGACAATGATCAATAAAATTATCTATCAACAACAAATGTTAGCAGTTATTCTACTCAGAATCCAGTACTTAATAGTAACATCTTTATGGCCATGAAGGTTTCTTTTCCCTTCCCTTCCCTTCCCTTCCCCTCCCTTCCCTTCCCTTCCCTTCCCTTCCCTTCCCTTCCCTTCCCTTC